>NC_140995.1:234788314-234869718 GCF_052327205.1 Somniosus microcephalus | reverse complement strand
CTCCCTCCCTCCCGCTCCTCCCTCCCTCTCTCCTCCCTCCCTCCCTCTCTCCTGCTCCCCCCCTCCCTCCCTCCCTCTCTCCTGCTCCCCCCTCCCTCCCTCCCTCTCTCCTGCTCCCTCCCTCCCCTCTCTCCTGCTCCTCCCTACCCGCTCCCCCCCTCCCTCCCTCCCGCTCCCCCCCTCCCTCCTCTCTCTCCCCTCCCTCCCTTCTCTCACCGCTCCCACCCCTCTCTTCCCGCTCCCGCTCCACCCCTCCCTCCCTCTCGCTCCCCCCCTCCCTCCCTCTCGCTCCACTCCCCCTCCCTCCTCTCGCTCCCCCCTCCCTCCCTCTCTCCTCCCTCCCTCTCTCCCTCCCTCTCTCCCGCTCCCCCCTCCCTCCCTCCCTCTCTCCTCCGCTCCCCCCTCCCTCCCTCTCTCCCGCTCCCCTCCCTCTCTCCCCTCCCTCTCTCCCCTCCCTCCCTCTCTCCCCCCTCCCTCCCTCTCTCCCGCTCCCCCCTCCCTCTCTCCCGCTCCCCCCCTCCCTCTCTCCCGCTCCCCCCTCCCTCTCTCCCGCTCCCTCTCTCCCTCTCCCCTCCCTCCCTCTCTCCCTCCCTCTCTCTCCCGCTCCCCCCTCCCTCTCTCCCCTCCCTCTCTCCCCGCTCCCCCCTCCCTCTCTCCCCTCCCTCCCTCTCTCCCCCCTCCCTCCCTCTCTCCCGCTCCCCTCCCTCTCCCTCTCTCCCGCTCCCCCCTCCCTCCCTCCTCTCTCCCGCTCCCCCCTCCCTCCCTCTCTCCCGCTCCCCCTCCCTCTCTCCCCTCCCTCCCTCCTCCCTCCCTCTCTCCCGCTCCCTCCCCCTCCCCTCCCTCTCTCCCGCTCCCCCTCCCTCCCTCTCCCCTCCCTCCCTCTCTCCCGCTCCCCTCCCTCTCCCTCCCCCTCTCTCCCGCTCCCCCCTCCCTCCCCTCCCCCCCCCCGCTCCCCCCTCCCTCTCCCCTCCCTCCCTCCCTCTTGCTCCCCCCTCCCTCCCTCTCCCCCCCTCCCTCCCTCTCTCCCGCTCCCCCCCTCTCTCCCCTCCCTCCCTCTCTCCCGCTCCCCCCTTCTCCCCCCCTCCCTCCCCCCTCCCTCCCTTCCTCCTCCCTCTCTCCGCTCCCCCCTCCCTCCCCTCCCCCCTCTCTCCCGCTCCCCCCCTCCCGCCCCCCCCTCCCTCCCTCCCCTCCCTCCCTCTTGCTCCCCCCTCCCTCCCTCTCTCCCCTCCCTCCCTCTCTCCCGCTCCCCCCCTCTCTCCCCTCCCTCCCTCTCTCCCGCTCCCCCCTTCTCCCCCCCCCTCCCTCCCCCCTCCCGCCTCCCTCCCCTCCCCCCCTCTCTCCCGCTCCCCCCTCCCTCCCCTCCCCCGCTCCCCCCCTCCCCCCTCCCTCCCTCTCTCCCTCTCTCCCCTCCCTCCCTCCTCTCCCTCCCTCTCTCCCGCTCCCCCCTCCCTCCCTCCTCCCTCCCTCCCTCTCTCCCCTCCCTCTCTCCCCCCTCCCCTCCCCCCTCCCCCCTCCCTCCCTCTCTCCCCTCCCTCTCTCCCCCCTCCCCTCCCCCCTCCCTCCCTCCCTCTCTCCCGCTCCCCCCCTCCCTCCCCTCCCTCCCGCTCCCCCCTCCCTCCCCTCCCTCCCTCTCTCCCCTCCCTCCCTCCCTCTCTCTCTCCCCTCCCTCCCCCCTCCCTCCCTCTCTCCCCTCCCTCCCGCTCCCCCCTCCCTCCCCCCCCTCCCTCCCCTCTCTCCCCCCCCTCTCTCCCTCCCTCTCTCCCCTCCCTCCCTCTCTCCCTCCCTCCCTCTCTCCCCTCCCTCCCTCTCTCCCTCCCTCCCTCTCTCCCCTCCCTCCCTCTCTCCCTCCCTCCCTCTCTCCCGCTCCCCCCTCCCTCCCTCTCTCCCTCCTCCCTCCCCCCCTCTCTCCCCTCCCTCCCTCTCTCCCCCCTCCCCTCCCTTCCCTCCCTCCCTCCCTCCCTCTCTCTCTCCCTCCCTCTCTCCCGCTCCCCCCTCCCTCCCTCTCTCCCCTCCCTCTCTCCCGCTGCTCTCTCCTGCTCCCTCCCTCTCTCCTCCTGCTCCCTCCCTCCCTCTCTCCTGCTGCTCCCTCTCTCCCGCTGCTCCCTCCCGCCCTCCCTCCCGCTGCTCCCTCCCGCCTGCTCCCTCCCTCCCGCTGCTCCCTCCCGCTGCTCCCTCCTCCCGCTGCTCCCTCCCTCCTCCTGCTGCTCCCTCCCTCTCCCTCCCTCCCCGCCTGCCTCCCTCTCCCCCCTCCCTCTCTCCTGCCTCCCTCTTCCCTCCCTCTCCTCCTCCCTTCTCCCTCCCTCTCTCCCTCCTCCCTCCCTCCCTCCCTCTCTCTCTCCTCCCTCCCTCCTCCCTCCCTCCCTCTCTCCTCCCTCCCTCTCCCCTCCCTCCCTCTCTCTCTCTCCTCCCTCCCTCTCTCCTCCCTCCCTCTCTCCTCCCTCCCTCTCTCTCCTCCCTCCCTCCCGCTCTCCTCCCTCTCTCTCTCCTCCCTCTCTCTCTCCTCCCTCCCTCTCTCTCTCCTCCCTCCCTCTCTCTCTCCTCCCTCCCTCTCTCTCTCCTCCCTCCCTCTCTCCTCCCTCTCTCTCTCCCTCCTCCCTCCCTCTCTCCTCCCTCTCTCTCTCCCTCCTCCTCCCTCCTCCCTCCCTCCTCCCTCCCTCCCTCTCTCTCCTCCCTCCCTCTCTCTCTCTCCCTCCTCCCTCCCTCCCTCTCTCTCTCCTCCCTCCCTCCCTCTCTCCTCTCTCTCTCCTCCCTCCCTCCCTCTCTCTCCTCCCTCCCTCCTCCCTCTCTCTCCTCCCTCCCTCCTCCCTCCCTCTCTCTCCTCCCTCCCTCCTCCCTCCCTCTCTCTCCTCCCTCCCTCCCTCCCTCTCCTCTCTCTCCTCCCTCCCTCTCTCTCTCCTCCCTCCCCCCTCCCTCTCTCTCCTCCCTCCCTCCTCCCTCCCTCTCTCTCCTCCCTCCCTCTCTCTCTCCTCCCTCCCTCCTCCCTCCCTCTCTCTCTCCTCCCTCCCTCCCTCTCTCTCTCCTCCCTCCCTCTCTCTCCTCCTTCTCTCTCTCCTCCCTCCCTCTCTCTCTCTCTCCTCCCTCCCTCTCTCTCTCTCCTCCCTCCCTCTCTCTCTCTCTCTCCTCCCTCCCTCTCTCTCTCCTCCCTCCCTCTCTCTCTCTCTCCTCCCTCCCTCTCTCTCTCTCTCTCCTCCCTCCCTCTCTCTCTCTTCCCTCCCTCTCTCTCTCTCTCCTCCCTCCCTCTCTCTCTCTCTCCTCCCTCCCTCTCTCTCTCCTCCCTCCCTCTCCCTCTCCTCCCTCCCTCTCCCTCTCTCTCTCTCCTCCCTCCCCCTCTCTTCCCTCCCTCTCTCTCTTCCCTCCCTCTCTCTCTCTCTCCTCCCTCCCTCTCTCTCTCCTCCCTCTCTCCCTCCCTCTCTCCTCCCTCTCCCTCTCTCTCTCCCTCCCTCTCTCTCTCTCTCTCTTCCCTCCCTCTCTCTCTCTCTCCTCCCTCCCTCTCTCTCTCTCTCCTCCCTCCCTCTCTCTCTCTCCTCCCTCTCTCTCTCCTCCCTCCCTCTCCCTCTCTCTCTCTCCTCCCTCCCCCTCTCTTCCCTCCCTCTCTCTCTTCCCTCCCTCTCTCTCTCTCTCCTCCCTCCCTCTCTCTCTCCTCCCTCTCTCCCTCCCTCTCTCCTCCCTCTCTCCTCCCTCTCCCTCTCCTCCCTCCCCTCCCTCTCCTCCCTCTCTCCCTCTCTCTCTCCTCCCTCCCCTCCCTCTCCTCCCTCTCTCCCTCTCTCTCTCCTCCCTCCCTCTCTCTCTCCTCCCTCTCTCCCTCTCTCTCTCCTCCCTCCCTCTCTCTCTCTCCCTCCTCCCTCTCTCTCCTCCCTCTCTCTCCTCCCCTCCCTCTCTCTCTCCTCCCTCCCTCTCCCTCCCTCTCTCGTCCCTCCTCCCTCCCTCCCTCCTCCTCTCTCCCTCTCTCTCTCCCTCTCTCTCTCCTCCCTCTCTCTCTCCTCCCTCCCTCTCTCCTCCCTCTCTCTCTCCTCCCTCCCTCTCTCTCTCCTGCTCCTCCCTCTCTCTCTCTCTCCTGCTCCTCCCTCTCTCTCTCTCCTGTTCCTCCCTCCCTCTCTCCTGCTCCTCCCTCCCTCTCTCCTGCTCCTCCCTCCCTCTCTCTCTCTCTCTCCTGCCCCTTCCTCTCTCTCTCTCCCTCCCCTGCCCCTCTCTCTCAATTCAATTCAAATCGCTTTATTGGCATGATAAGGTACATCTTATGTTGCCAAAGCATCGAAAAACATTTATGGTTGAACACATAAACGCAGATCTATTCATACAGTGTATAAACAGATATATCCCCGAGTGTATAAATATACATTCGTATAATTTGTATATACTCTTTTCTTAGGTTTACTGGTTGTCCCTCTGTTTATGGCAAGCTGTAACATAGTGTGCCGCTAAGGTTACACAGTTTCTCTGTTCCCCTAGTAGGTATGGGAGTTTTTGGTCGTCATTCAAATTTCTGAATTCAGGGCATATTTGTGAGAATTTTTGGTAGAAATTCTCCCTGATGCCCTGATATTTTCCACAAGCTGTGAGGAAGTGCATCTCTGCCTCCACCACTCTCTGACTGCAGTGAGAGCATATCCTGTCCTCTCTTGGCAGCCGGGTCTGTCTGTGTCTGCCTTTTTCGATCGCCAGGCTATGTTCACTAAGTCTGTACCTTGTCAAGGTTTTTCTCAGTTTGCTATCCTTTACCTCTCTCTTTCTCTCCGCCCCCGGGTCTCTCTCTCCTGCTCCCTTGTCCTCTTACCTGCAGCAGGTTCTCCTCGAAGGCTCCCCATTCGCTGTTCCTTCCTCCTCCTCCCCCGGCCGACGCCATCTTTTGAACTCCAATTCCGCCCCCGATTCCGACCCTCCTGTCTCACTGACTGCGGCGCTTACAATCGGTTACAAACCAGACAGCAAAACCGACTAGTCGCAACCGTAAACACCGAGTGACAGCTACGTGGACGGTGAAAGCTCGCGAGAGCTGAGTTGAGCCGAGCGCGAGGTGGGAGGAGGCGAATCTCGCGCGAGTTTGGAGCGGGACCGTCAGGTCAGAGTGCGCGCGCGGGGCGGTTGAAAGTTCACTGGTTGTCGCTGTGTCATGGCGGGTGCCCGAGAGCGGATTGAGGTGATTCGAAGCCGCGTGGTCCTCAAGGAATTTGGGTCCAGAATGTGAGTATCGGTTCTGTGAGCGGCTGCATTGTGTTGTAAATAACTAATCTAAATTGGGAGGGATTTGTCATTGACAGTGGCTGTATTTTTCCTGCAGGTCCACACCACTGATTTCCCGGGAAATTACCCTGGTTACGACGACACGTGGAACCAGCAACGGTTCGAGCAGGTACAACAGGGACACCCATCGCAGCAAAACGGTGCTACAGTGTGCCCCTATTGCACACCTTCATTGGGAATGACGCTTATTCTTTGCTTTGCATTCTCAACCATACGGCTCTTATGCAGCCTCCTGTTTTATACAGTGTTTCTCATTATGTTCTCCATGTTGACTGAGAGTTAATGGCGACATTGCAGAACATGACAAGCCCCACCGAGTTACTTTCAACCATTGTCTCATTAAGCTGGAAGCTGTAGGAATACAAGAAAAAAAAGACGTTACGTTTATATCGCGCCTTTCGCGACCATCGGGCGTCCCAAAGCACTTTACAGCCAATGAAGTACTTTTTGAAGTGTAGTCTTTG
Source organism: Somniosus microcephalus (assembly GCF_052327205.1). Taxonomy (NCBI): domain Eukaryota; kingdom Metazoa; phylum Chordata; class Chondrichthyes; order Squaliformes; family Somniosidae; genus Somniosus; species Somniosus microcephalus. The sequence goes on along the minus strand of NC_140995.1, from coordinate 234,864,013 downwards.
TTGTAATGTAGGAAATGTGGCAGCCAATTTGCGCACAGCAAGGTCCCAAAAACAGCAATGTGATAATGACCAGATAATCTGTTGGTTGAGGGATAAATATTGGCCAGAACACTGGGGCTAATTCACTTGCTTTTCTTCGAAATAGTGCCATGGGATCTTGTTAAGTCTACCTGAGAGAGCAGATGGGACCTCGTTTTAATGTCTCATCTGAAAGAAGGCACCTCCGACAGTGCAGCACTCCCTCAGCACTGCACTGGAGTGTCAGCCTAGATTTTTGTGCTCAGATCCCTGGAGTGGGACTTGAAGCCACAACCTTCTGACTCAGAGGTGAGGGTGCTACCCACTGAACCATGGCTGACACTACAAGACCAAATCTTTGAATTTATCCAGGATGTGTACTCTAGTTCCAAGATCTGTGCAGTGAGTGGTTAGGATCTGGAATGCACTGCCAGAAAGGGTGGTGGAGGCAGATTCAATCGTGGCTTTCAAAAGGGAATTGGATAAGTACCAGAAGGAAAAAAATCTGCAGGGCTGCGTGGAACGGGCAGGGGAATGAGACTAGCTGAAGTGCTCTTGCAGAGAGTTGGCACAGGCTCGATGGACCAAATGGCCTCCTTCTGTGCTGTAACCATTCTATGATTGTATGTGTACGGGTAGATGAGGGGCTCCGCTGAATTTACTTCAAATCAGGAGTGTGACAAGACTGTCCACTGTCATGCAGCCTGTTAGTTGTCTTCAGCAGTGATGTGGCTGTCCTTGTAAGGGACGGTACTGGATTGTATGTTGCAGCACTCCTCTTTGCAGATGGTCTAGTGTTGCTGGCAGATTCACCTAGGGATGTATGCCCATCCACTCACCATCTACAACAGTGGGGCTAATCAGTGGCTACGGTGACGAGTGCTCCTGCCCGATCCCCATATCCCTCACCTCAGTCCTAAATGGCTGACCCCTTATCCTGACCACTGGTTCTAGACTCTCCAGCCAGGGGAAACAGCCTCTCAGCATCTACCCTGTCAAGCCCTCTAAGAATTTTATACGTTTCAGTAAGATTACCCCTCTTCTAAACTCCGGGCCTTCAGGACTTTGCTGAGAAGGAGTGAAAGTAGTTTGGGTCTTCAGTGATGGCAAAGCACCAATACAGGTTAAGTTTGTGCTGTATAAGACAGATGTCCAAACATTCTCATTCATGGTTCAGAACTCCTAGACGTTAATCAGAAAGGCTTTCTTTTGACCATGTGCGAGATCCAGGACTAAGCTGTGAGATTGATTTATAGCCAAAAATAAAGGTACCAGATGCAGGAAGAGAGGGGTCCAGTATGCACTGACCCTCCTGCTCATTCCATGATTCACATTCTGTTTGTATTCTTAAGACCATCGGACCCCTCTTTGCCACATGAAGAAGCATTTTTTGCCTCTCCCTGACACCATGCACAACAATTGATGCAGCTAGTTGACTCTCCTCTAGGATCGTGCAGTACACCAGTAACAGCTCCGCTGACCTGAGAAGCACTGATTCCAGCAGTGAAATGTTGTGTGAACTCCCTCTGTAGTGAGAGGTGTGTAAAGTATGTCTCTTTCTCAGAATTTCAGGATTGATATTGTTCAGTTGGAAGAAGACACGCTGGAGTTTGACATGATTGGAATCGACGCTGCTATCGCAAATGCCTTCCGCAGGATCCTGCTTGCTGAGGTAATGAAATCCCAAGCTGTGTTAGGTTACCAATAGTATTCATCTTACAGCGCCCTTAAATCACTGGTATTACTTGCACAAGTATTTTTGTTTTAAATGTATTTTGCAATTTGCAGCGGTGTAGAAGATACAGGGAGACTCTCTGTTTGAATAGCTGTGTGATGTTGCAGTTTGATCTGCCTTGAGCAGTATGTGGCCACTAGAATCCTTCAGAGTCTTGATTTGAAAGCTTACCAGGTACTTGCACCTCCCAGCATGATGCTGAACCGTACAGCCCCAGAAGATCCCAGGTTTGATCCCTGCTCCGTGCTGAGTTAGGTGGTTGCCAGAGCAACGATAAATGGCTTCAATACCCATGGCATCACGGCCAAGTCCAATTCTGTCCTCGCCCAGCATCCACGCAGATGCACTTCCAGCAATCGGGAACTGGAACTCTTATCCACCTCCTTAACCCAGCGATTCATGTACAGGTACATCTCTTGCACAGGTGAGATTTGATGCACAGACTGGGCCTGGTCTCCCATCAAAGTAGATCGTCAGGAACACAGGTGAGGCTAATTGTAGCGCCCCATCACCAACCCAGCAAAGATCAACTAATTCAGCACAAACCAGGAATTGAATATGGAACCGTCAGGTATGTATGGCTCAGATACACACCGGGTACATTTACTGAGCCGGTGGGGAGCTACCAGTTTTGGTGGGTCACTATTTGATGTCATTCGCTATAGCGTTTAATATGTTGAGCCTGCTGCAGTGAATCTAACCCCGGCTGTGTTGTTTGTTCAGGTCCCAACTATGGCTGTGGAAAAAGCATTTATCTACAACAACACCTCCATTGTACAGGATGAGATCCTGGCACACAGACTGGGCCTCATCCCCATCAAAGCAGACCCACGACTGTTTGAGTACAGGAGTGCAGGTGAGGGGGGTTGCACCGCCTCAGCCATGAAGAGATGTGCTGTGGTCTTCCTGATGGTTTATTGCTGTGCTTCTCAAACTGTGGGACGCAAGGACTGTCCTGAGTGGGGAGGAATGAGGGGACAACCTAAATTACCATCTCCCATTACTCTGCAGCTTTATTGGATTGCAAGATGTTAATTATGTGGTTTATAACTTTGAAACTAAAAGGAAAAGAAATGTTCTGAGAAGAGAATGAAAAATGGCAGTTCCCACTTTCAGGCTAAGCTGTGCCGCATTGATAAGGAGCAGGTAGTGGGAGGATCTATGAATGTGGGGTACATAGGACAGGAGGGTCTGTAAACCTGAGGGGTACATGGAGTGGGAGGGTCTATAAATGTGGGGTACAAAGAACAGGAGTGAATGTACACTCTGCGGGTACAGGGAGTGGTAGGGTCTAAAATACGGAGAGAGGGTCTATTACATGGGTAATACAAAGGTCTGAGTTCAGCAGCTTGGAACACTCCTGTAAGTGGGCCCTTGTCCCCTATGATCCAGAGTGCGCCTTTACCAATCCAATATCCAGGTAACGTCATGCACCCAGGCATCAAACGGGAAACCCTCACTACTGTATTGCGTGTGCTCGTGACCTTCCTCAATTCGGAAGGTGATCAAATAAACACTTCACTAGACAGTGGCTTAAGCCATAAAATTGCAAACAGACTTAACTATCCCTCCTCGGAAGATAGAAAAATAACAAGCAGGTGTGACTGCTGCAGTTTAGACTGGACGTGAATTCCCTAAGTATTAACCTTTTACAGTGCTTTTTTTTTGCTTTGGTTTTAAACAGACTACTCAATTTTAACAAGACAAGCTGAGAAATACTTCCATCAAATAAACACAATGGTGGCAAGGGAAATCAAATATGTGTCTGTTAAAGTCAAAAAGTTTTGCCAATCAAACAGAACCTGCAAGGTGCTTGTCTTTGAATTGAATGGCCTTGCCTTTCTCTGAGATACCTGACCAAACATATTTATTCTGCAGCTATTGTATCAAAACAGGCTGAACCATTTTCTGAGTGTAGCTGGCTTTTAACTCTTGTGTACTGTGACAAAGAAATAAACCAAACCCATACTTCATTTTTGTCACATATGGCTTAAAACTCCTCTTGTAAAACACCATTTGGTCCTAGTTATTTTACTATCTTCCAAGGAGGGATAGTTTTCGCTCTCGTATTTTAGGTTCTGTATTTCAGATTACTCTCAAGCAATAAGTCATATCGCCTTATTACCTTCCGTGGCCCCTATATTTAGATACGTTTTTGATGGCGAACCCAGGATAACAGACAGATTTTTTTTTAAATTGCTTTAGCTACAGATGTATCTGTGCCTCCACAGAACCTCAATGGGGCTGTGGTGGAAAGGGTGGACAGCTTTAAGTTCCTCGGAGTCCACATCACGGAAGACCTCTCCTGGTCCCTCAATACCTCCTCTCTGGTGAAGAAGGCCCAGCAGCGCCTATATTTCCTAAGGAGGCTGAAGGGATGTAACCTGTCACCCCTGATCCTCTCTAACTTTTACCGCTGCACAATAGAGAGCATCCTGACGAACTGTATCACAGTATGGTATGGCAGCTGTAGCTACTATGACCGGAAAGCCCTGCAGCGGGTAGTCAAAACTGCCCAACGCATTACCGGCACCCGGCTACCGACCATAGAGCACATATACCAGAAACACTATTTACGGAGGTCACGGTCCATCATCAAAGACCCTACCCACCCCAGCCACAGTCTGTTCGCCCTCCTGCCATCTGGGAGACGCTACAGATGCATTCGCACCCGTACGACTAGATTTAGGAAGAGCTTCTTTCCCAGGGCTGTCATCCTACTGAACTCCACAAATAAACTCTAAAGTCTGCACATCTGCCAATGCACTTTATTATGGTTATGTTTATGTAATGTATTACAAGCCAAATGTATGTTGAATGTTTAAATGTCTTAATCTAAATGTACACTCTCGGGAGCCGCAAGCCTACATTTCGTTGTACTGCACTTGTGCACTAACAATGACAATAAAAGTTGATTTGATTTGATTTGATTTGATGAATTTAAAAAGCATTAGAGCCTACAACATCAGACCTCATTTTAGCTATTAACTAACAAACAAATGTGTTGAACATAGAAGCAGCAAAATATGTAACATTAAAAATAATTGGGAACCCTCAAATGACTTGTCAGCTTGGCATAATTGGTATCAGGTTTGTGGGTTTAAGTCACACTCCATAACTCAAGTATATTATATAGCTTGACAGTACAGTACTGAGGAAGTTCTGCGTTGTCCAAGGTGCTGCTCCTCGAATTAAATGTTAAACAGAGGCTCTGTCTGATATTCCATTGGTTCAAGTGGATGTTAAAGATTCCATGCACTATTCAAAGAAACAGCAAGGCATTGTCCTAGTGTACATCACCCAAAACTGATTAACTGGTCATTGATTTCATTGCTGTATGTGCAGAACGGCTGCTGCATATTGATGGCCACTGTACTTCAAACGTGAAGCACTTTGAGATGTTCTACTGTGATAAGGAACTTTGGTATTTTTTTATTTATATAGGGGACGAAGAAGGGACAGAGATCGACACTCTTCAGTTTCAGCTCAAAGTGAAGTGTAAGAGAAATCCTAAAGCACAGAAAGACTCCTCAGACCCTGATGAACTATACTTTAATCATAAAGGTAAACTGTCTGCAATTCAGACTTGCACTGTTTGGATGCAGTGTCTTAAATACAAAAACTAAAGAGGACTTGGGATCATTGCGACATTCACAAAAGGATCCTTGAATGAATGATGTGTAATGCCATAGCAAGTGACTTTAAATGTTTGATGTCCTGCATGAATTTCAGGTCTCTGTGTATTTTAGCCTACTGAGTGAGATTGAAACAAGTAAGATAGCTGGAGAGAAATTGCATACGCAGGGATCAGATATATAATGGTTAGAAGTGCTGGGATTTAGGAGGAAACATTGAATGCTATGTTTTCCTCATCAATCTTCCTTGGATCCTGATTAGGATCCATTTGATGTTGCTTCAACAAAAATATTTTTTAAGCTGTACAATAACTGGTTATTTATTTAGAACCTTTCTGATTATCCAAATATTGAGAGAGCTCCACATTTTCAGTTTTTATTTTGGAAGAAATTTCCTGGACACTCTTCTTTTTGCAGGGGGTTATTTATTTCAAAAACCAAGTAAACATCCAGAGGGGGTGGAAAGAGGGGACAAGTCAAAAGTTCAGTGGAAATTAGCTGCCACAGTTTTTAAAAAGATGCGTACCCTGTATATGACATCAATGTGTTTGTGTGAGTGTGTAAATGGCAAAAACGTTAATTGCCATTGAAGCTTTGTTCGAACAATAACTTGCATTTATACAGCACTTTTAACATAGAACGCTGTTCCAAGGCGCTTCACAGACCGTAATCAGACCAAAATGGATGCTAAGCCAAAGAAGGACACATTAGGAGCAATGTTCCCCCTAATTTTTTGGGGGGGGTGGGGTGCAGTCCCTTTAACGGGCTACGGGGCCCTTTCAAAATTTCACACATGCGCAAAATCTCCCATTGAAAAGCCGGCGAGCAGCCTGCACGGGACCTCCAGACAGCAGCGCAGCCGTGCAGCTTGGCGTGAACGTTGATTAGGAGGTGTTTGGTCAAAGGGCTGGGTGTAGAAACATAGAAGATAGGAGCAGGAGTAGGCCATTCGGCCCTTCGAGCCTGCTCCGCCATTCAACGAGATCATGGCTGATCATCCAAACCCTAGCACCCGGTCCCTACACCGACAGCCATCCCACCCAAGCCCTATCCCCGTAACCCCACGTACTTAATCCCCCCTAACACTAAGGGCCAATTTTTATCATAGCCAATCAACCTACCCCGCACATCTTTGGACTGTGGGAGGAAACCGGAGCACCCGGAGGAAACCCACGCAAACACGGGGAGAATGTGCAAACTCCACACAGACAGTCACCCTTGGGATACTTTACTACGTTGAAGGCACTGTATAAATGCAAGATGTTTTAAAAGAGGGATGGGAGCTGGAGATTATTAATTACAACCTGATTAGGATGTTTTTTTAAAGCTGTATAACTGGCTATTCGTAATGGGCATTGTGATTTTTTATTTCTGCATATTGTAATTTTTATGTATAACTTGTTTTTTGTGAATCCCCCCTGCCCCCCAATACTTCAGTTAAACTGCAGTTACGGGACGGTCCTGCGTTCTTCCGTTTGTCCTTGCAGTCTACTCCAAGCATATGAAGTGGGTACCCATTGGAAACCAGGCAGATCTATTCGGGCAGGTTGACATCCGGCCTGTACACGATGATATCCTGATCGCTCTGCTCCGCCCAGGGCATGAAATTGATGTTGTCGTGCACTGCGTGAAAGGAATCGGTAAGACTGGGGGGTGGGAGCATGTTTACATCCCCATTGGTGGAGTACAAATGCAGAGTAAAGCATAGCCACCTGACTGAAGTACCAGAAGACTGTCAGCCCCTGTGTTAGAAAGACTGAACAAGCTGGGGTTCTTTTCTCTAGAAAAGAGAGGACCGAGAAGTGACCTAATCAAGGTCTTTAAAATTATGAAGGGGTTTGATAGGGTAGTTGTAGAGAAGATGTTTCTAGGAGCCATAAATATAAGATAGTCACTAATAAATCCAGTAGAGAATTCAGAAGAAACTATGAAGTGTAAGGTACTATATGAATATAACTTTTTTTGTATTTTCCCCACCCCAGCTAAAGACCACGCCAAGTTCTCTCCCGTTGCCACGGCAAGTTACCGACTTCTCCCCGAAATAACTCTGTTGAGTCCTGTGGAAGGGGATCTGGCGGAGAAACTCAAGCGCTGCTTCTCCCCCGGTGTCATCGAGGTTCAGACAGTGAACGGTGAGTCTGTTCCATCGTTGTGTATGAAAGCTATGATTTTAAGATGGTTTCTAGAGTAAATAAGGAGAAACTGTTTCCACTGGCAGGAGGGTCGGTAACCAGAGGACACAGATTTATGGTAATTGGCAAAAGAAACAGAAGGGAGATGAGAAATTTTTTGCGCATCAAGTTGTGATCTGGAATGCGCTGCCTGAAAGGGTGGTGGAAGCAGATTCAATAATAACTTTCAAATGGGAATTCGATACAGGAAACTTTGTGCTATCCGGAAGTTGAATGTCCGGCAACTTGGAGAGGCAAGGATTAATCGGGGATAGTCAGCATGGCTTTGTCAGAGGTAAATCATGTCTGACCAATCTGATTGAATTTTTCGAGGGGGTGACAAGGTGTGTGGATGAAGGAAATGCTGTGGATGTGGTATACATGGACTTCAGTAAAGCTTTTGACAAAGTCCCGCATAGGAGACTGGTCAAGAAGGCAAGAGCCCATGGGATTCAGGGTGCCTTGGCGCGTTGGATCCTAAACTGGCTGAGTGGCAGGAGGCAGAGGGTGATGGTCGAAGGTTGCTTTTGTGACTGGAGGCCTGTGTCCAGTGGGGTACCTTGCTGTTTGTGATCTACATAAATGATTTGGAGGAGAATGTAAAAGGTATGATCAGTAAGTTCGCAGATGACACGAAAATTGGTGGGGTGGTAAATTGCGAGGAGGAAAGCCTCAGGCTACAGGACGATATAAACGGGTTGGTCAGATGGGCGGAAAAGTGGCAAATGGAATTTAACCCTGAAAAGTGCGAGGTGATGCATTTTGGACGGACAAATAAGGCAAGGGAATACACAATGAGTGGTAGGACCCTAGGAAGTACAGAGGGTCAGAGGGACCTTGGTGTACATGTACATAGATCCCTGAAGGCAGCAGAACAGGTAGATAAGATGGTTAAAAAGGCATATGGGATACTTGCCTTCATTAGCTGAGGCATAGAGTATAAGAGCAGGGAGGTTATGATGGAGCTGTACAAAACGCTGGTAAGGCCACAGCTGGAGTACTGTGTGCAGTTCTGGTCGCCTCACTATAGGAAGGATGTGATTGCATTGGAGAGGGTGCAGAGGAGATTTACCAGGATGTTACCTGGGCTGGAGTGCCTCAGCTATGAAGAAAGACTGAACAGGCTGGGGTTGTTTTCCTTGGAGCAAAGAAGGCTGAGGGGGGACCTGATTGAGGTGTACAAAATGATGAGGGGCATAGATATAGGGTAGATAAAGAGGAACTTTTCCCCTTAGTAGGGGGGTCAATAACAAGGGGGCATAGATTCAAGGTAAGGGGCAGGTGGTTTAGAGGGGATTTGAGGAGGAACTTTTTCACCCAGAGGGTGGTTGGAGTCTGGAACTCACTGCCTGAAAGGGTGGTAGAGGCAGGAACCCTCACAACATTCAAGAAGCATTTGGATGAGCACTTGAAATGCCATTGCATACAAGGCTATGGACCAAATGCTGGAAAATGGGATTAGATTGGACAGGGCTTGATGAATGGCGCAGACGCGATGGGCCGAAGGGCCTCTTTCTGTGCTGTAAAATTCTATGACTAACTTTGATCTAACGGCAGAAATCAGCAGCCGTTTTGGTTAGGTTTTTTTTCTGCTTTTCACAGGCAGGCTCTGGAAAGCGTCTTTGTCGCTTAGCAACAGCTTCAGAGACGCTTCCAAGCTACTGGGCCGAGTGTTTACAAGCTGTTGCTGAGCAACAGTGTTTGTGGTCAGACACGGCAGGCTCTAGAAAGCGTCTCTGTATCTTAGCAACAGCTTCAGAGACGCTTCCAAGCCACGGGCCGAGTGTTTACAAGCTGTTGCTGAGCAACAGTGTTTGTGGTCAGATACTGCGATGAAAAGCTCCAATCTGATAACATTGACGCTGGTCTATCCGGAGCTTTTAAAAAAACGGCAGTAGCTCGGTCCCATGGGTGCCGGATAGCACAAAGTTTCCATATATATAAAAAAAATTGCAGGGCTATGGGGAAAGAGCAGGGAGTGGGACTAATTGGAGAGCTCTTTCACAGAGCCAGCACAGGCACGATGGGCCAAATGGCCTCTTTCTGTGCTGTGTGATTCTATAGTTGCTTTGGAGCATCAAGTGGGGCAGGTTTAGCTCGGGTGACATCCAGTGACTTTCTACACTTGGTTCCATCTAGTGCAGTTTGCTGTCTATGTATCTTAGAAATTTGGCAGTGAAAAATGAGGATTTCTGAGTGATACAAATCACCTGCCCTTACTCAGAGAGTGGTTAGAATGTGGAACATGGGAGTCGCTGAGGCGAATAGCATAGATGCATTTAAGTGGAAGCTAGATAAGTATATGAGGGAGAAAGGAATAGAAGGACATAGAGATAGGGTGAGCTGAAGCATAAACACTGGTATGGAACTGTTGGGCCCAATAGCCTGTTTCTGTGCTGTAAATTCAATGTAATATCTCAGATTCAAATTGGCGATGGCTTAGTTCATTGATTTTGTGGCGTGTTACTCTGCACTGAGGTGAAATCCTGGTCTCGCCAAACATGCTGTCTTCAGCTTCCCCACATAGGGGGTGAGATTGTGTATTTCTAAAGGACAGAGTTGGGGAAATCCAGTTTTATCAGCACTATATTGATGCAATTTTCCATCTGGCACACTCTCTTAATCTGCACACGATTGGTTTGACTGTTTCAAAACCTATGAATCGGAGAGTTTCAGGTATTGGACTAATGCACAACATTGACTCTGTAATGACATGGAGATGATGGTCATTTGTTGCTTTTCCCTTAGGGAGAAAATTCGCAACGGTTGTGAATTCTCGCATGGACACCTGCAGTCGAGAGATTTTCCGATACGATGACCTGAAGAACCTTGTCCGTCTTGGCAGAGTTCGAGATCACTACATCTGTAAGTACAGGCTGTGGATGGGGGAGGGTTATTTTGGATTAGCTCAGCAAATTGTGGCATTTTGGGTAGAGTGATTGACCCATTGGGTGAGGGTGAAGAAAATCGTAGCTTGTTTGATTTTATTACTGAGATTTTGTAGTTTGACTTTCACTCTTTCTCTACCCCCGCCCCAATTGGGAGTTTGTCCATTCTCTACCAGACTTGCTGAATCTTGCTGCGGGCAGTTTCATGGATGTCCCTGGCACCTCTTTGTGTGTGAGCCTATACAACGAGTGTTGGCTGCGACTCCACCGATGGGGAGAGACCTAGCGGGGCTGAGCCCGATCCTGCCCTTGTCTAACATTCTCACACGTGCACTTTTCAGTGGAAGTCAGTAAGTGCCAATCAGGAATCCCCCAGCTCGGGGGGGTTGCTGAGGCCAACTGCAGTTAAACCAGCACAGAGCATTCACCGTCCATGCTATCATCTGAATTGAGTCTTTCATTACTGAAGAGAAAAGGTGGATTGAAGATACACAGCTGGATTTGATTTGTGAATTGTAAATTCCTACATCCAGGCTGGATGTACTGGGCTGAAGGCCTACACTGCAGAAGCAAGTCTGGGCTATAGACTCAGTTTAGCAACATATTCTACATGCCTGCTTTTCAACAATGGGTAGTGGGCGTAATATGGTCTGCAGGAGGTGGACTAGGCTCCCCCACCGTAGTATGGTCTGCTGGAGATAGACCAAAGTATTGCTATTGTACACCTTTCAAATTATAGGGGAGTCACCTAGAGTAGCACATTTCCTTGCAGCAGAAAAAGTTTAAGCTGACACAGAGGATCTGAGGTCTCGCTGAATAGATTGGGAGCCTTGTCATTTGTCACGGCTCTACTGAGTAAGGAAGGGAAAAGTCAACCAGAGTTTCTGCTCCTAACCATTGTCAACAACTTGCATTTATAAAGCGCCTTTAACATAGTAAAACGTCCCAAGACGCTTCACAGGAGCGTTGTCAAACAAAATTGGATGCCAAGCCACACAAGGAGATATTGGGAGAGGTGACCAAAAGCTTGGTCAAAGAGGTAGGTTTTAAGGAGTGTCTTAAAGGAGGAAAGAGAGGTAGAGTGATTTTGTGTTCCCCTGGTGGAAGGTGCATATGGATATTGGGTACAGACATGAGGGGCCTTGGCTGTGGTGGCCCCTCTTTCCCACGCACACCCATAACTGAAACGGCTTGCACACAAAGAATGGGCAAGACACTAGAAGGCAACCAGAACTCTACAAGATTAAGTGCCTTCAGGAGGGGAGAGGGGAATAATCTTGTAAAAAAAACAACTGTGCCAGACTAATCCAGGATTCTGTGGGATTGCTATTCACTAAGCTTCGTTATCTTTACAGTTTCAGTTGAATCAACGGGAATTCTTCCCCCAGAAGTGTTAGTGTCTGAAGCCTTGAAAGTGTTGATGACAAAATGCAGAAGATTTTTGAATGAACTGGATGCAGTACAGATGGACTGACACAGACTGGTTCAGTTGGGTCTGGGCTGAGGACACTGCGTGGAGCGATTTGCTTGGGCGGAAATGGCAGCGGGAGTAGTGCACTCCTTCCTGATCATAGCCTGTATCTAATCTAATACTATTATAGCAGCATTGACTTAGTTTGTCATTTACTTCCCCCAGTGCTATCGAGGATAGACACTTGCATAAAGCAGTATGCCAAGTACAGCAGCGTGGTACATGACCTTCTGATAATGCATCATAATTTCTTCAAGTATTTTTCCCTATGTGGGTGTGTACATATGTTACAATATTAAAGTATTGACACATTAGCCATAATCTTCTATCATCTCGGTGCAAAACCAGTTTGCTATTACGAGGTAAGAGTACTTGCGTCAATGTCACTGTTGCAAACTTTTTTTTTTAACAGTTAAAAAAAAATGTTTTATTTTTATGACCCAAAAACAATGAAATATACCTGATTATTCGAGCAATGGCTCGGTGCTAGAATTCATAACCTGGAGTAACAAACTTAATAAGGTCACTATAAAGACCAGCCATATAAATACTGTGGCTACAAGAGCAGGCCAGAGGCTGGGAATTCTGCGGCGAGTGTCTCACCTCCTGACTCCCCAAAGCCTTTCCACCATCTACAAGGCACAAGTCAGGAGTGTGATGGAATACTCTCCACTTGCCTGGATGAGTGCAGCTCCAACAACACTCAAGAAGCTCGACACCATTCAGGATAAAGCAGCCCACTTGATTGGCACTCCATCCACCACCTTCAACATTCACTCCCTCCACCACCGGCGCACTGTGGCTGCAGTGTGTACCATCTACAAGATGCACTGCAGCAACTCGCCAAAGCTCCTTCAACAGCACCTTCCAAACCCGTGACCTCTACCACTTAGAAGGACAAGGGCAGCAGACGCATGGGAACATCACCACCTACAAGTTCCCCTCCAAGCCACACACCATCCTGACTTGGACCTGTATCGCCGTTCCTTCACTGTCGCTGGGCCAAAATCCTGGAACTCCCTTCCTAACAGCATTGTGGGTGTACCTACACCATAGGGACTGCAGCGGTTCAAGAAGGCGGCTCACCACCATCTTCTCAAGGGCAATTAGGGATGGACACTAAATGCAGGCCTAGCCAGCGACGCCCACATCCCATCAATGAATTTAAAAAAACTGATTGACACAATAAGGGATTCTTATCTATCCAGTTGTAGACAGAGAATCACCGGCACTGGCTTCTCTTCCCGCATCGTTACCTCTCGGCTCCCCCAAGGATCTATCCTTGTCCTCTCCTATTTCTCATCTACATGCTGCCTCTCGGCGACATCATCTGAAAACACATCATCAGGTTCCCCAAGTACACTGATGACACCCCGCCACTATCTCTAAATTGTCAGACTGCTTGTCCGACATCCAGTACTGGATGAGCAGAAATTTCCTCCAACTAAATATTGTGAAGACCAAGCCATTGCCTTTGGTCCCCGCCACAAACTCTGTTCCCTAGCCACCGACTCCATCCCTGAGGTCCCACCACCACAGGAGCCAGTCTTCAGCCAATTCGATTCACTCCACGTGATAGCAAGAAACAGCTGAGCTACAACACTGGCATCTACCCGACAAAGTAGAAAATTGCCCAGGTATGTCCTGCCCACAAGAAGCAGGACAAATCCAATCCAGCCAATTACCGCTCCATCAGTCTACTCTCAATCATCAGCAAAGTGATGGAATAGGTCAGTGACAGTGCTATCAAGCGGCACTCACCAATAACCTGCTCACCGATGCTCAGTTAGAATTCTGCCAGGACCACTCAGCACCAGACTTTATTACAGCCTTGGTCCAAACATGGACAAAAGAGCTGAATTCCAGAGGTGAGGTGAGTCTGGCCTTGACATCAAAGCAGTCTGTGCCTGCAAGCAGCAAGACCTGGACAACATTCAGGCTTGGGCTGATAAGTGGCAAGTAACATTTGCAGCACACAAGTGCCAGGCAATGACCATCTCCAACAAGAGAGATTCTAACCACCTCCCCATGACCTTCAGAACAACATAAGAAATAGGAGCAGGAGTAGGCCATCTGGCCCCTCGAGCCCATTCAGTAAGATCATGGCTGCTCTTTCCCACCCTATCCCCATATCCTTAGTGCCCAAAAATCTATCGATCTCAGTCATGAATATACTCATTGACTCAGCATCCACAGCCCTCTGCTAAAGATTCACAACCCTCTGAGTGAAGAAATTTCTCCTCATCTCAGTCCTAAATAGTCCTGAGACTATGCCCCCTAGTTCTAGACTCTCCAGCCAAGGGAAACAGTCTCTCACCAGCTACCCTGTCAAGCCCTCTCAGAATCTTGTATGTTTCAATGAGATCACCTCTCATTCTTCTGAACTCCAGGGAGTATCGGCCCATTCTACACAATCTCTCATCATAGGACAGCCCTCTCATCCCAGGAATCAATCCAGTGAACCTTCGTTGCACAGCCTCTAGGGCAAGTATATCCTTCCTCTGCTACAGAGACCATAAACTGTGCACAGTACTCCAGCTGCGGTCTCACCAAAGCCCTGTAGAATTGCAGCAAGACTTCCTTACTCTTGTGCTATATAAATACAAGTTGTATTTCGACCCCCTTGCAATACTATTTGCCTTCCTAGTTGCTTGCTGTACCTGCGTGTTAACTTTCTGTGCTCCGTGTACAAGGCACCCAAACCCCTCAACACCAATAATAGTTTCTCACCATTTAAAAAAAATTCTTTTTCTGTTCTTCCAACAAAGTGAATAACCTCACATTTCAAGGGCAGTGTCCTAGGCCCAACCATCTTCAGCTGCTTCATCAATGACCTTCCCTCCAACATAAGGTCAGAAATGGGGATGTTCGCTGATGACTGCACAGTGTTCAGCGCCATTCACAACTCCTCAGATAATGAAGCAGTTCATGCCCACATGCAACAAGACCTGGATAATGTTCAGGCTTGGGCTGATAAGTGGCAGGTAACATTCGTGCCACACAAGTGCCAGGCAATGACTATCTCCAACAAGCGAGAGTCTAACCACCGCCCCTTAACATTCAACACCATTACCATCGCTGAATCCCCCACCATCAACATCCTGGGGGTCACCATTGACGAGAAACTTAACTGGACCGGCCACATAAATACTGTGGCAACAAGAGCAGGTCAGAGGCTGGGTATTCTGCAGCAAGTGTCTCACCTCCCGACTCCCCAAAGCCTTTCCGCCATCTACAAGGCACAAGTAAGGAATGTGATGGAATACTCTCCACTTGCCTGGATGAGTGCAGCTCCAACACTCAAGAAGCTCGACACCATTCAGGACAAAGCAGCCCGCTTGATTGGCACCCCATCCACCACCTTAAACATTCATTCCCTCCACCACTGGCGTACCGTGGCTGCAGCGTGTACCAGCTACAAGATGCATTGCAGCAACTCGCCAAGGCTGCTTCAGCAGCACCTCCCAAACCCAGCATTTGTGTTAGCTGTGGCTCAGTTGGTCGCACCCTCGCCTCAAAGTCAGAAGTTTGTGGGTTGAAGCCCCACTCCAGAGACTTGAGCACAAATAAATGCTGCCCTTGCCAGCAATGCCCACATCCTGTGAATGAATACAAAAAATTAACATCTTTGTAACCAATATACTGTCGGGGGAAAAACATCACATTACACATTAATGCACTTCTTATGCAATACTCTTAATTTATCCCTTAAAATTGCTGACACTACTCATCCCCTTCCTTCAAAAATACTCTCCAGATCCAAATCTAGAACAAAATCTGCCGGGTGTGTTGCATTGTTCAAGTGGCTACGAGGGAGGTGGGGCTGCCTCTAAAGGCTGCTCTTCATAGTGCAATCGGGTACAGTAGTAATCCAGAGGCCTGCACTAGTGTTCCAGAGAACGTGAGTTCAAATCACACTATGGCTGTTTGAGAATTTGAATTCAGTTTTTAAAAATCTGGAAATTGCTGGCATCAGTAAAAGTGACTGCAAAATTGTCGTTAAAACCCAACTGGTTCACTAGTGCCCTTTAGGGAAGGAAAATGTTATCCTTACCAAGGCTGGAGTCAGATATAGGTCCCACACCAACTCTTCACTGCCCTCTGAAGTGGTCTAGCAAGCCACTCAGTGGTATTAAACTGCTACAAGAACTGCAATGATTGAAGAAGGCCCACCATCACCTTCCCAGGGCAACTAGGGATGGGTAATGTCAACCTTGCCACATCGTGACAATGATTAAAAAAATTGTCCCAGCCCTTTGACCTCACAGAAACTGGTGGACGCCACGTATCGAGTTTAAAACAAGCTGCGCAGCTCTTGGTGCTCTGATCTATCCACTACTGGAGCCGAGAGCCCTAATCCCCAGGCTGACCAGATTCAAATATAACAAACCAGCGAATAGAAGTATAATCAGAAATAGGACTACGTCGTTGTGGTGTCAGGGCTCAGGGAGGGGGGTCACACACGTTCCCATGGCTGGAGCTTGGACATGAAATCGCAGTGTAAATAAGCTGGCTCCCCTCCCTCCGCCTGGTGTCAATTTAGAGCCCCGAAACTCAGGCTGGAAACAAATAACATTATCTGGTCATTTATTTCATCGCTGTTTGTGGGATCTTGCTGTGCACAATTTGGCTGCTCCGTTTCCTTACCTTACAAAAATGACTACATTTCAAAAGTACTTCATTGACTGAAAAGTGTTTTTGGATGTCCTGAGGGTGTGAAACGTGTTATATGCAGTCTTTTTATGAGGGGAGATGAGAATTGTTTTTTATGCAGCGAGTTGTTATGATCTGGAATGCACTGCCTGAAAGGCTGGTGGAAGCAGATTCAATAGTAACTTTCAAAAAAGGAATTGGATAAATACGTGACAAATTTGCAGAGCGGGGGAGTGCACAATTGGATTGCTCTTTCAATGAGCCGGCACAGACACGATGGGCTGAATGGCCTCCTTCTGCTGTATGATTCTGTGATGACATGGTGAGATGATCCCGCACCTTAGCTATCTGGGTGTCCGTAGAACTGCTGCGTCGAGTGGACAGACACAGGCAGAGGCCAGTGTAACAGCTGGAGAGCAGCATACGTTATGTTAAGCTTATGTAGACCACACTTGGAGTACTGTGCACAGCTCTGGTTTTCATATTAAAAAATATAGAAGCACTGGAGAAGGTGCAAAAAAAAAATTACAAGGATGATGCCAGAACTGAAAGGTCATAACTATCAGGAAAGACTGAACAGGCTACGACTCTTTTCTGTAAAAAAGAGAAGACTAATACATGTCTTTAAGGTTATGTAAGGGTTTGATAGGGTTGGTGTAGAGAAGATATTTCCACTTGTGGAGGAGCCATAAATATAAGATAGTCATTAATAAATCCAGTAAGGAATTTAGGAGAAACTTCTTTACCCAGAGAGTGGTGAGAATATGGAACTTACTACCGCAGAGCCCACTGACTCCCACAGCTACCTGGACTACACTTCCTCCCACCCCACTTCCTGTAAGGACTCTATTCCATTCTCCCAGTTTCTCCGTCTCCGCCGTATCTGCTCCGACGATGCCACCTTCCACACCAGTGCTTCAGACATGTCTTCCTTTTTCCGCAACCGAGGATTCCCCTCTGCCGTGATTGACACTGCCCTCAACCGTATCAGTTCTATCTCCCGCACTTCTGCCCTCACCCCTGCCCCTCCCTCCCGGAACCACGATAGGGTTCCCCTTGTCCTCACCTTTCACCCCACCAGCCTCCACATTCAACGGATCATCCTCCGGCATTTCCGCTACCTCCAAAGTGATCCCACCACCAAACATATCTTCCCCTCCCCTCCCCTTTCAGCATTCCGTAGGGACCGCTCCCTCCGAGACACCCTAGTCCACTCCTTTATCACCCCAAACAGCCCTTCCCCTTCGCCTGGCACCTTCCCGTGCAAGCGGAGGAGATGTAACACCTGCCCATATACCTCCCCCCTTCCCACTGTCCAGGGCCCCAAACACCCCTTCCAGGTGAAACAGCGATTTACTTGTACTTCTCGCAATTTTGTATACTGTATTCGCTGCTCACGATGCGGTCTCCTCTACACTGGGGAGACCAAACGCAGATTGGGTGACCGCTTTGCGGAACACCTCCGTTCAGTCCGTAAGGGTGACCCCGAGCTTCCGGTCGCCTGTCATTTTAATTCACCGCTCCATTCCCACTCGGACCTCACCGTCCTTGGCCTCCTGTATTGTTCCACGGAAGCTCAACGTAAACTCGAGGAACAGCACCTCATCTTCCGATTAGGCACTCTGCAGCCTTCCGGACTCAATATCGAGTTCAACAATTTCAGATCATAACCTCGGCCCCTATTTCATTTTTTCTTGTAATTTTTCCACTCCTTTCCCCCCCCCCCTTTCCTTTTGTTTCCCTCTCACACCTGGCAGCTATCCCTTGCCCTGCCAGTACACTTTACACCTAATCTCAGCCTATTACCATCTCGTCTAGCTTCTAATAACTTTTATTGTCTCTTTTTTACTTCTTCTGTTTCTTTTATTCTTTTGTCCGATCGCAGCCCTGCCTCCGATCTATCTTTTCTTTCCAGTTTTGAAGAAGGGTTCGACCCGAAACGTCAACTCAAATTTCTGTCCACGGATGTTGCCTGACCTGCTGAGTTTTTCCAGCATTTTCTGTTGTTATTTCGGATTTCCAACATCCGCAGTATTTTGCTATCTTACTACCGCAGGGAGTAGTTGAGACAAATAGCACAGATGCCTTTCAGGGGAAGCTAGATAAGTACATGAGGGCGAAAGGAATAGAAAGATAGAGGGGTGGGAGGAGGTTTGTGTAGAGCATAAACACCGGCATGGAGCTGCAGCCTTGAACTGTGTAACTGCTCAGTTATTGGCTTCTCCTTTTATCCCACAGAGATCAGGGAGCGTTCAGTAATGTATAATTAAGGGAGTTTTGTTTTCTACGATTAAAGTAAAAGGAGATATTTTCAGCAAGATTTGTGATAAACTTAATTCGGTGAGGCCTGACGGACCTTCTCTCAAACCCAGCACTTCCAGCGCATTGCAGAAGGAGTGCGGAAGGAGTGCAGAAGCTAATAATTTATGCAAATCTCCCGCAACAAAGCCGGGAAGGCAGCCTCTTTTACACACCACATTTATGAGACAAGACCCTTTTTATTTCCCCATCTGCTCACTCGCAATTCTGTCAACGAAAGCTTTACTCATTGAGTTCGCAGCTTGAACATCTTCCCCTGCATGTAGTTTTTTTAAAGATTCTTTTCTTTGAACAGCCCTTCCCTCCCCCTCCCCCTCCCCCAAGGGAATTCAAAGCCCACTCCCTTCTCCTCCCCCAATTCAATGGCAGGAATGCCTTGCAACCCCACAACCACCTCAGTCCTTGAATGGCTTTTTCTTCCTTCCCTGTCCCCGTCCCCCACAGCAGCACACAACAAACTGCCCTCCTCCCTCCCTCCCTCTAGATAAAGTCGTGCAGTAATCTTTCTCCCTCTCGCTCTCGCTCTCTCGAAAGCTCCAGTCTCAATTGTACCGTAGCTGGCAGCAGCAGGAAAGCTAGTTATGTTACAAGGCGGGAGAGAGCTGAATGTGAACAATGTGTGTTTATAGTTTCCGAAGGGAAGGGAGTGCTGGTGAGATTGACGGTGGTGGGGGAGGGGGGAACTGCCTGGGAGGGTTAGGATTTCAGTTGAGAGCAGAGAGAGAAAGAGAGACAAAGATTACAGTGTTTCAGGCCACGCTGCTTTGAGGCACAACAGAACTGTTGCACACCTAAAACTAACAGTTCCTTTACCACTTTGTGTTTATATTTTTTCTCTTCCCTCTTCTCTCCTCAAGTGCCAACTTGTTCTGGGTATGTCCCCTCAGGCACCAGCAACAAACACCCTACCCCACACCAGTATCCTTTCTTCCTGCCTGAGCCTGGAATGTGAGTCTAATCATCAGTGGGAGGAATCACCATGAGACCCAGTTCTATCCTTATCCATGGATGCGGTCAGGAGCATGAAACCTGGGCTGAGTTTTTCCCCCTCTCTTTACCCCTGGTGCAATTGTAACCATCCTCCTGCCTCCTCTACTCCCTCCTTCCCCAGGTGAAGATCAGGTAGCTCAGTACATCAGGGAACGAACATTAGGAGCAGGAGGAGGCCATTCAGCCCCTCAAGCCTGTTCTGCCTGTTCTGCCATTCAATTAGATCATGGCTAATCTGTACCTCAGCTCCATTTGCTCCAGATCCCTTGATACCCTTACCTATCAAAAAATCTTATCAATCTCAGTCTTGAAAGCTCCAATTGACCTCCAGCATTCACAGCCTTTAGGGGAGAGAATTCCAGACTTTTACTACCTGTTGTGTGAAAACGTGCTTCCTGATTTCACTCCTGAACGGCCAAGCTCCAGTTTTAAGATGCTGCCCCCTCATTCTGGATTCCCCACCAGAGGAAATAGCTTCTCTGTATCTACCCTTTCCAATCCTTTTAACATTTTAAACATCTCAATCTTCTAAACCCAAGGGAATACAAGCCAAGTTTATACAATCTGTCCTCATAATCTAACCCTTAAAGCCCCTTTTGCCTTCCTGAGCCTGTGTAGCCCAGAGCCACACTGGCAGTGCATTTACCAACTGAGCCATCAGGGCACTTGTATTTCAGTACTTCTTCTTAGGCAGTCCCTCGGAACCGAGGATGACTTGCTTCCACATTAAAAATGAGTTTGCAGGTGACTGATGAGTTCAATGACCTACAGTCTCTGTCACAGGTGGGGCAGATGGTGGTTGAAGGGGCGGGCTGGGTGGGGTGCTTGGGTGGACGTGTGCTCTTTGCGCTGCCTGCACTTGGCTTCCGCTTGCTCCCGGCGAAGAGACTCGAGGTGTTTGGCACCTTCCCGGATGCTTCTCTCCACTTTGTGCGGTCTTGGGCCAGGGATTCCCAGGTGTCGGTGGGGATGTTACACTTTTTCAAGGAGGCTTTGAGGGTGTCCTTGAAGTGTTTCCTCTGCCCACCTGGGGCTCTCTTGCCGTGTCGGAGTTCCGAATAGAGCGCTTGTTTTGGGAGTCTCGTATCGGGCATGCGGACAGTGTGACCCGTCCATCGGAGCTGATCGAGCGTGGTCAAAGCTTCGATGCTGGGGATGTTGGCCTGAGCAAGAACACTGACGTTGGTGCGCCTATCCTGCCAATGGATTTGCAGGATCTTGCGGAGGCAGCATTGGTGGTACCTCTCCAGTGCTTTGAGGTGCCTGCTGTACATGGTCCATGTCTCTGAGGCATACAGCAGGGCGGGTATCACTGCTGCTCTGTAGACCATGAGCTTAGAACCGGGTTTGAGGTCCTGGTCTTCAAACACTCTCTTCCTCAGGTGACCGAAGGCTGCACTGGTACACTGAAGGCGGTGTTGGACGTCGTCGTCGACGTCTGCCCTTGTTGACAGTAGGCTCCCGAGATATGGAAAGTGGTCCACGTTGTCCAAGGCCTTGTTGTGGGTTTTGATAATCGGGGGGCAGTACTGTGTGGCGGAGGCAGGTTGGTAGAGGACCTTTGTCTTACGGATGTTTAGTGTAAGGCCCATGCTCTCATATGCATCGGTGAAGCTGTTGACGATGGTTTGGAGTTCGACCTCCGAGTGAGCGCAGACGCAAGCGTCGTCTGCATACTGTAATTCGACGACAGGATGGGACGACCTTGGATCTGGACTGGAGGCGATGGATGTTGAACAGTTTCCCGTTTGTTCGGTAAATTAGCTCCACTCCAGCGGGGAATTTACTGAGGGTGAGATGGAGCATTGCAGCAAGGAAGATCGAGAAGAGCGTTGGTGCGATGACACAGCCTTGCTTGACCCCGGTTCATACGTGACTTGGGTCTGTGGTGGAACCGTTGGTCAAGATCACGGCTTGCATGTCGTCGTGAAGCAGGCGCAGGATGGTGACAAACTTTTGAGGGCAGCCGAATTTGAGGAGGACACTCCATAATCCCTCATGGTTGACAGTGTCGAAGGCCTTTGTGAGATCAAAGAAGGCCATGTACAGCGGTTGGTGCTGTTCCCTGCATTTCTTTTGTAATTGACGTGCGGTGAAGACCATGTCCATTGTGCCCCTTAGTGGGCGGAATCCGCATTGCGACTCTGGGAGGAGCTCTTCGGCCACTGGGAGAAGGCGATTGAGGAGGATTCTTGCGATTACTTTTCCTGTGGCAGACAGCAGGGAAACTCCTCTGTAATTACCGCAATCGGACTTGTCACCTTTCATGAAGATGGTCACAATTACGGCTTCTCTGAGATCCCCTGGCATGCTCTCCTCCTTCCAGATAAGAGAAATTCATTCATGAATTCGCGCCATTAATGCTTGTATTTCAGTACTTTCTTGACCTTAAAGTACCTCATACTACCACACCATTCCACGTCACTCTCCTTGTCTTCATGAAGTACACTGGCTGTCAATGAGGTTTGTAGAGCGACCTCCCCAGGTCCCCACTTTTTGAAACTGACCTGAGCGGATCGAGAGCAGAGCAGGGATAAAGAGCACGGTGAGAGCAGACCCGAAACCAGAAGGAGTGGACCTGAGAGGGTGCGGATCGAGAGCGGAGCGGGGATAAAGAGCACGGAGAGAGCAGGCCTGAGACCAGAAGGCGCGGCCCTGGGGGAGCAGAGCGAGAGCGGAGCGGGGATAAACAGCGCGGAGAGAGCAGGCCTGAGACCAGAAGGAGCGGCCCTGGGGGAGCAGAGCGAGAGCGGAGCGGGGATAAACAGCGCGGAGAGAGCAGGCCTGAGACCAGAAGGAGCGGCCCTGGGGGAGCAGAGCGAGAGCGGAGCGGGGACAAAGAGCGCGGAGAGAGTAGGCCTGAGACCAGAAGGAGCGGACCTGAGGGGGAGCAGAGCGAGAGCGGAGCGGGGATAAAGAGCGCGGAGAGAGCAGGCCTGAGACCAGAGGCGGCGGACCTGAGGAGGAGCAGAGCGAGAGCGGAGCGGGGATAAAGAGCGCGGAGACAGCAGGTCTGAGACCAGAAGGAGCGGACCTGAGGGAGCAGAGCGAGAGCGGAGCGGGGATAAACAGCACGGAGAGAGCAGGCCTGAGACCAGAAGGCGCGGCCCTGGGGGAGCAGAGCGAGAGCGGAGCGGGGATAAACAGCGCGCAGAGAGTAGGCCTGAGACCAGAAGGAGCGGACCTGAGGGGGAGCAGAGCGAGAGCGGAGCGAGGATAAACAGCACGGAGAGAGCAGGCCTGAGACCAGAAGGAGCGGACCTTAGAGGGAGCAGAGCGAGAGCGGAGCGGGGATAAACAGCGCGGAGAGAGCAGGCCTGAGACCAGAAGGCGCGGACCTGAGGGGGAGCAGAGCGAGAGCGGAGCGGGGACAAACAGCGCGGAGAGAGCAGGCCTGAGACCAGAAGGCGCGGCCCTGGGGGAGCAGAGCGAGAGCGGAGCGAGGATAAAGAGCGTGGAGACAGCAGGCCTGAGACCAGAGGTGGCGGACCTGAGGGAGCAGAGCGAGAGCGGAGCGGGGATAAACAGCGCGGAGAGAGTAGGCCTGAGACCAGAAGGAGCGGACCTTAGAGGGGGAGCAGAGCGAGAGCGGAGCGAGGATAAACAGCGCGGAGAGAGCAGGCCTGAGACCAGAAGGCGCGGCCCTGGGGGAGCAGAGCGAGAGCGGAGCGGGGATAAAGAGCGCGGAGAGAGCAGGCCTGAGACCAGAGGCGGCGGACCTGAGGGGGAGCAGAGCGAGAGCGGAGCGGGGATAAAGAGCGCGGAGACAGCAGGTCTGAGACCAGAAGGAGCGGACCTGAGGGAGCAGAGCGAGAGCGGAGCGGGGATAAACAGCACGGAGAGAGCAGGCCTGAGACCAGAAGGCGCGGCCCTGGGGGAGCAGAGCGAGAGCGGAGCGGGGATAAACAGCGCGGAGAGAGTAGGCCTGAGACCAGAAGGAGCGGACCTGAGGGGGAGCAGAGCGAGAGCGGAGCGAGGATAAACAGCACGGAGAGAGCAGGTCTGAGACCAGAGGCGGCGGACCTGAGGGGGAGCAGAGCGAGAGCGGAGCGGGGATAAAGAGCGCGGAGAGAGCAGGTCTGAGACCAGAAGGAGCGGACCTGAGGGGGAGCAGAGCGAGAGCGGAGCGGGGATAAAGAGCGCGGAGAGAGCAGGCCTGAGACCAGAGGCGGCGGACCTGAGGGGGAGCAGATCGAGAGCGGAGCGGGGATAAACAGCACAGAGAGAGCAGGCCTGAGACCAGAAGGAGCGGACCTCAGAGGGAGCAGAGCGAGAGCGGAGCGAGGATAAACAGCGCGGAGAGAGTAGGCCTGAGACCAGAAGGAGCGGACCTTAGAGGGAGCAGAGCGAGAGCGGAGCGAGGATAAACAGCGCGGAGAGAGCAGGCCTGAGACCAGAAGGAGCGGACCTTAGAGGGAGCAGAGCGAGAGCGGAGCGGGGATAAACAGCGCGGAGAGAGCAGGTCTGAGACCAGAAGGAGCGGACCTGGGGGAGCAGAGCGAGAGCGGAGCGAGGATAAACAGCGCGGAGAGAGCAGGCCTGAGACCAGAAGGAGCGGACCTGCGGGAGCAGAGCGAGAGCGGAGCGAGGATAAACAGCGCGGAGAGAGCAGGCCTGAGACCAGAGGCGGCGGACCTGAGGGGGAGCAGAGCGAGAGCGGAGCAGGGATAAACAGCACGGAGAGAGCAGGCCTGAGACCAGAAGGCGCGGCCCTGGGGGAGCAGAGCGAGAGCGGAGCGGGGATAAACAGCGCGGAGAGAGTAGGCCTGAGACCAGAAGGAGCGGCCCTGGGGGAGCAGAGCGAGAGCGGAGCGGGGATAAACAGCGCGGAGAGAGCAGGCCTGAGACCAGAAGGATCGAACCTGGGGGAGCAGAGCGAGAGCGGAGCGAGGATAAACAGCACGGAGAGAGCAGGCCTGAGACCAGAAGGAGCGGACCTTAGAGGGAGCAGAGCGAGAGCGGAGCGAGGATAAAGAGCGCGGAGAGAGCAGGCCTGAGACCAGAGGCGGCGGACCTGAGGGGGAGCAGAGCGAGAGCGGAGCGGGGATAAACAGCACGGAGAGAGCAGGCCTGAGACCAGAAGGAGCGGACCTTAGAGGGGGAGCAGAGCGAGAGCGGAGCGGGGATAAACAGCACGGAGAGAGCAGGCCTGAGACCAGAAGGCGCGGCCCTGGGGGAGCAGAGCGAGAGCGGAGCGGGGATAAACAGCGCGGAGAGAGCAGGCCTGAGACCAGAAGGAGCGGACCTTAGAGGGAGCAGAGCGAGAGCGGAGCGGGGATAAAGAGCGCGGAGAGAGCAGGCCTGAGACCAGAGGCGGCGGACCTGAGGGGGAGCAGAGCGAGAGCGGAGCGGGGATAAACAGCACGGAGAGAGCAGGCCTGAGACCAGAAGGCGCGGCCCTGGGGGAGCAGAGCGAGAGCGGAGCGGGGATAAACAGCGCGGAGAGAGTAGGCCTGAGACCAGAAGGAGCGGCCCTGGGGGAGCAGAGCGGAGCGGGGATAAACAGCGCGGAGAGAGCAGGCCTGAGACCAGAAGGATCGGACCTGGGGGAGCAGAGCGAGAGCGGAGCGGGGATAAACAGCACGGAGAGAGCAGGCCTGAGACCAGAAGGAGCGGACCTTAGAGGGAGCAGAGCGAGAGCGGAGCGAGGATAAAGAGCGCGGAGAGAGCAGGCCTGAGACCAGAGGCGGCGGACCTGAGGGGGAGCAGAGCGAGAGCGGAGCGGGGACAAACAGCGCGGAGAGAGCAGGCCTGAGACCAGAAGGCGCGGACCTGAGGGGGAGCAGAGCGAGAGCGGAGCGGGGACAAACAGCGCGGAGAGAGCAGGCCTGAGACCAGAAGGCGCGGCCCTGGGGGAGCAGAGCGAGAGCGGAGCGGGGATAAAGAGCGCGGAGAGAGCAGGCCTGAGACCAGAGGCGGCGGACCTGAGGGGGAGCAGAGCGAGAGCGGAGCGGGGATAAAGAGCGCGGAGACAGCAGGTCTGAGACCAGAAGGAGCGGACCTGAGGGAGCAGAGCGAGAGCGGAGCGGGGATAAACAGCACGGAGAGAGCAGGCCTGAGACCAGAAGGCGCGGCCCTGGGGGAGCAGAGCGAGAGCGGAGCGGGGATAAACAGCGCGGAGAGGGTAGGCCTGAGACCAGAAGGAGCGGACCTGAGGGGGAGCAGAGCGAGAGCGGAGCGAGGATAAACAGCACGGAGAGAGCAGGTCTGAGACCAGAGGCGGCGGACCTGAGGGGGAGCAGAGCGAGAGCGGAGCGAGGATAAAGAGCGCGGAGAGAGCAGGTCTGAGACCAGAGGCGGCGGACCTGAGGGGGAGCAGAGCGAGAGCGGAGCGAGGATAAACAGCACGGAGAGAGCAGGTCTGAGACCAGAGGCGGCGGACCTGAGGGGGAGCAGAGCGAGAGCGGAGCGAGGATAAACAGCACGGAGAGAGCAGGCCTGAGACCAGAAGGAGCGGACCTTAGAGGGAGCAGAGCGAGAGCGGAGCGGGGACAAACAGCGCGGAGAGAGCAGGCCTGAGACCAGAAGGCGCGGCCCTGGGGGAGCAGAGCGAGAGCGGAGCGAGGATAAAGAGCGTGGAGACAGCAGGCCTGAGACCAGAGGTGGCGGACCTGAGGGAGCAGAGCGAGAGCGGAGCGGGGATAAACAGCGCGGAGAGAGTAGGCCTGAGACCAGAAGGAGCGGACCTTAGAGGGGGAGCAGAGCGAGAGCGGAGCGGGGATAAACAGCGCGGAGAGAGCAGGCCTGAGACCAGAAGGCGTGGCCCTGGGGGAGCAGAGCGAGAGCGGAGCGGGGATAAACAGCACGGAGAGAGCAGGCCTGAGACCAGAAGGAGCGGACCTTAGAGGGAGCAGAGCGAGAGCGGAGCGAGGATAAAGAGCGCGGAGAGAGCAGGCCTGAGACCAGAGGCGGCGGACCTGAGGGGGAGCAGAGCGAGAGCGGAGCGACGATAAACAGCACGGAGAGAGCAGGCCTGAGACCAGAGGCGGCGGACCTGAGGGGGAGCAGAGCGAGAGCGGAGCGGGGATAAAGAGCGCGGAGAGAGTAGGCGTGAGACCAGAAGGCGCGGCCCTGGGGGAGCAGAGCGAGAGCGGAGCGGGGATAAACAGCGCGGAGAGAGCAGGCCTGAGACCAGAAGGAGCGGACCTTAGAAGGGGAGCAGAGCGAGAGCGGAGCGGGGATAAACAGCACGGAGAGAGCAGGCCTGAGACCAGAAGGCGCGGCCCTGGGGGAGCAGAGCGAGAGCGGAGCGGGGATAAACAGCGCGGAGAGAGTAGGCCTGAGACCAGAAGGAGCGGACCTGAGGGGGAGCAGAGCGAGAGCGGAGCGAGGATAAACAGCACGGAGAGAGCAGGCCTGAGACCAGAAGGAGCGGACCTTAGAGGGAGCAGAGCGAAAGCGGAGCGGGGACAAAAAGCGCGGAGAGAGCAGGCCTGAGACCAGAAGGCGCGGCCCTGGGGGAGCAGAGCGAGAGCGGAGCGAGGATAAAGAGCGTGGAGACAGCAGGCCTGAGACCAGAGGTGGCGGACCTGAGGGAGCAGAGCGAGAGCGGAGCGGGGATAAACAGCGCGGAGAGAGTAGGCCTGAGACCAGAAGGAGCGGACCTCAGAGGGGGAGCAGAGCGAGAGCGGAGCAGGGATAAACAGCGCGGAGAGAGCAGGCCTGAGACCAGAAGGCGCGGCCCTGGGGGAGGAGAGCGAGAGCGGAGCGGGGATAAACAGCACGGAGAGAGCAGGCCTGAGACCAGAAGGAGCGGACCTTAGAGGGAGCAGAGCGAGAGCGGAGCGAGGATAAAGAGCGCGGAGAGAGCAGGCCTGAGACCAGAGGCGGAGGACCTGAGGGG
This sequence comes from Somniosus microcephalus, assembly GCF_052327205.1. NCBI lineage: Eukaryota > Metazoa > Chordata > Chondrichthyes > Squaliformes > Somniosidae > Somniosus > Somniosus microcephalus. The sequence goes on along the minus strand of NC_140995.1, from coordinate 234,836,290 downwards.
GAGCAGAGCGAGAGCGGAGCGAGGATAAACAGCACGGAGAGAGCAGGCCTGAGACCAGAGGCGGCGGACCTGAGGGGGAGCAGAGCGAGAGCGGAGCGGGGATAAAGAGCGCGGAGAGAGTAGGCCTGAGACCAGAAGGCACGGCCCTGGGGGAGCAGAGCGAGAGCGGAGCGGGGAGAAACAGCACGGAGAGAGCAGGCCTGAGACCAGAAGGCGCGGCCCTGGGGGAGCAGAGCGAGAGCGGAGCGGGGATAAACAGCGCGGAGAGAGCAGGCCTGAGACCAGAAGGAGCGGCCCTGGGGGAGCAGAGCGAGAGCGGAGCGGGGATAAACAGCGCGGAGAGAGCAGGCCTGAGACCAGAAGGAGCGGACCTTAGAGGGAGCAGAGCGAGAGCGGAGCGGGGATAAAGAGCGCGGAGAGAGCAGGCCTGAGACCAGAGGCGGCGGACCTGAGGGGGAGCAGAGCGAGAGCGGAGCGGGGATAAACAGCACGGAGAGAGCAGGCCTGAGACCAGAAGGCGCGGCCCTGGGGGAGCAGAGCGAGAGCGGAGCGGGGATAAACAGCGCGGAGAGAGTAGGCCTGAGACCAGAAGGAGCGGCCCTGGGGGAGCAGAGCGGAGCGGGGATAAACAGCGCGGAGAGAGCAGGCCTGAGACCAGAAGGATCGGACCTGGGGGAGCAGAGCGAGAGCGGAGCGGGGATAAACAGCACGGAGAGAGCAGGCCTGAGACCAGAAGGAGCGGACCTTAGAGGGAGCAGAGCGAGAGCGGAGCGAGGATAAAGAGCGCGGAGAGAGCAGGCCTGAGACCAGAAGGCGCGGACCTGAGGGGGAGCAGAGCGAGAGCGGAGCGGGGACAAACAGCGCGGAGAGAGCAGGCCTGAGACCAGAAGGCGCGGCCCTGGGGGAGCAGAGCGAGAGCGGAGCGGGGATAAAGAGCGCGGAGAGAGCAGGCCTGAGACCAGAGGCGGCGGACCTGAGGGGGAGCAGAGCGAGAGCGGAGCGGGGATAAAGAGCGCGGAGACAGCAGGTCTGAGACCAGAAGGAGCGGACCTGAGGGAGCAGAGCGAGAGCGGAGCGGGGATAAACAGCACGGAGAGAGCAGGCCTGAGACCAGAAGGCGCGGCCCTGGGGGAGCAGAGCGAGAGCGGAGCGGGGATAAACAGCGCGGAGAGAGTAGGCCTGAGACCAGAAGGAGCGGACCTGAGGGGGAGCAGAGCGAGAGCGGAGCGAGGATAAACAGCACGGAGAGAGCAGGTCTGAGACCAGAGGCGGCGGACCTGAGGGGGAGCAGAGCGAGAGCGGAGCGAGGATAAAGAGCGCGGAGAGAGCAGGTCTGAGACCAGAGGCGGCGGACCTGAGGGGGAGCAGAGCGAGAGCGGAGCGAGGATAAACAGCACGGAGAGAGCAGGTCTGAGACCAGAGGCGGCGGACCTGAGGGGGAGCAGAGCGAGAGCGGAGCGAGGATAAACAGCACGGAGAGAGCAGGCCTGAGACCAGAAGGAGCGGACCTTAGAGGGAGCAGAGCGAGAGCGGAGCGGGGACAAACAGCGCGGAGAGAGCAGGCCTGAGACCAGAAGGCGCGGCCCTGGGGGAGCAGAGCGAGAGCGGAGCGAGGATAAAAAGCGTGGAGACAGCAGGCCTGAGACCAGAGGTGGCGGACCTGAGGGAGCAGAGCGAGAGCGGAGCGGGGATAAACAGCGCGGAGAGAGTAGGCCTGAGACCAGAAGGAGCGGACCTTAGAGGGGGAGCAGAGCGAGAGCGGAGCGGGGATAAACAGCGCGGAGAGAGCAGGCCTGAGACCAGAAGGCGTGGCCCTGGGGGAGCAGAGCGAGAGCGGAGCGGGGATAAACAGCACGGAGAGAGCAGGCCTGAGACCAGAAGGAGCGGACCTTAGAGGGAGCAGAGCGAGAGCGGAGCGAGGATAAAGAGCGCGGAGAGAGCAGGCCTGAGACCAGAGGCGGCGGACCTGAGGGGGAGCAGAGCGAGAGCGGAGCGACGATAAACAGCACGGAGAGAGCAGGCCTGAGACCAGAGGCGGCGGACCTGAGGGGGAGCAGAGCGAGAGCGGAGCGGGGATAAAGAGCGCGGAGAGAGTAGGCGTGAGACCAGAAGGCGCGGCCCTGGGGGAGCAGAGCGAGAGCGGAGCGGGGATAAACAGCGCGGAGAGAGCAGGCCTGAGACCAGAAGGAGCGGACCTTAGAGGGGGAGCAGAGCGAGAGCGGAGCGGGGATAAACAGCACGGAGAGAGCAGGCCTGAGACCAGAAGGCGCGGCCCTGGGGGAGCAGAGCGAGAGCGGAGCGGGGATAAACAGCGCGGAGAGAGTAGGCCTGAGACCAGAAGGAGCGGACCTGAGGGGGAGCAGAGCGAGAGCGGAGCGAGGATAAACAGCACGGAGAGAGCAGGCCTGAGACCAGAAGGAGCGGACCTTAGAGGGAGCAGAGCGAAAGCGGAGCGGGGACAAAAAGCGCGGAGAGAGCAGGCCTGAGACCAGAAGGCGCGGCCCTGGGGGAGCAGAGCGAGAGCGGAGCGGGGATAAACAGCGCGGAGAGAGCAGGCCTGAGACCAGAAGGAGCGGCCCTGGGGGAGCAGAGCGAGAGCGGAGCGGGGATAAACCGCGGAGAGAGCAGGCCTGAGACCAGAAGGAGCGGACCTTAGAGGGAGCAGAGCGAGAGCGGAGCGGGGATAAAGAGCGCGGAGAGAGTAGGCCTGAGACCAGAGGCGGCGGACCTGAGGGGGAGCAGAGCGAGAGCGGAGCGGGGATAAAGAGCGCGGAGAGAGCAGGTCTGAGACCAGAAGGAGCGGACCTGAGGGGGAGCAGAGCGAGAGCGGAGCGGGGATAAAGAGCGCGGAGAGAGCAGGCCTGAGACCAGAGGCGGCGGACCTGAGGGGGAGCAGATCGAGAGCGGAGCGGGGATAAACAGCACAGAGAGAGCAGGCCTGAGACCAGAAGGAGCGGACCTTAGAGGGAGCAGAGCGAGAGCGGAGCGAGGATAAACAGCGCAGAGAGAGTAGGCCTGAGACCAGAAGGAGCGGACCTTAGAGGGAGCAGAGCGAGAGCGGAGCGGGGATAAAGAGCGCGGAGAGAGCAGGCCTGAGACCAGAGGCGGCGGACCTGAGGGGGAGCAGAGCGAGAGCGGAGCGGGGATAAACAGCACGGAGAGAGCAGGCCTGAGACCAGAAGGCGCGGCCCTGGGGGAGCAGAGCGAGAGCGGAGCGGGGATAAACAGCGCGGAGAGAGTAGGCCTGAGACCAGAAGGAGCGGCCCTGGGGGAGCAGAGCGGAGCGGGGATAAACAGCGCGGAGAGAGCAGGCCTGAGACCAGAAGGATCGGACCTGGGGGAGCAGAGCGAGAGCGGAGCGGGGATAAACAGCACGGAGAGAGCAGGCCTGAGACCAGAAGGAGCGGACCTTAGAGGGAGCAGAGCGAGAGCGGAGCGAGGATAAAGAGCGCGGAGAGAGCAGGCCTGAGACCAGAGGCGGCGGACCTGAGGGGGAGCAGAGCGAGAGCGGAGCGGGGACAAACAGCGCGGAGAGAGCAGGCCTGAGACCAGAAGGCGCGGACCTGAGGGGGAGCAGAGCGAGAGCGGAGCGGGGACAAACAGCGCGGAGAGAGCAGGCCTGAGACCAGAAGGCGCGGCCCTGGGGGAGCAGAGCGAGAGCGGAGCGGGGATAAAGAGCGCGGAGAGAGCAGGCCTGAGACCAGAGGCGGCGGACCTGAGGGGGAGCAGAGCGAGAGCGGAGCGGGGATAAAGAGCGCGGAGACAGCAGGTCTGAGACCAGAAGGAGCGGACCTGAGGGAGCAGAGCGAGAGCGGAGCGGGGATAAACAGCACGGAGAGAGCAGGCCTGAGACCAGAAGGCGCGGCCCTGGGGGAGCAGAGCGAGAGCGGAGCGGGGATAAACAGCGCGGAGAGGGTAGGCCTGAGACCAGAAGGAGCGGACCTGAGGGGGAGCAGAGCGAGAGCGGAGCGAGGATAAACAGCACGGAGAGAGCAGGTCTGAGACCAGAGGCGGCGGACCTGAGGGGGAGCAGAGCGAGAGCGGAGCGAGGATAAAGAGCGCGGAGAGAGCAGGTCTGAGACCAGAGGCGGCGGACCTGAGGGGGAGCAGAGCGAGAGCGGAGCGAGGATAAACAGCACGGAGAGAGCAGGTCTGAGACCAGAGGCGGCGGACCTGAGGGGGAGCAGAGCGAGAGCGGAGCGAGGATAAACAGCACGGAGAGAGCAGGCCTGAGACCAGAAGGAGCGGACCTTAGAGGGAGCAGAGCGAGAGCGGAGCGGGGACAAACAGCGCGGAGAGAGCAGGCCTGAGACCAGAAGGCGCGGCCCTGGGGGAGCAGAGCGAGAGCGGAGCGAGGATAAAGAGCGTGGAGACAGCAGGCCTGAGACCAGAGGTGGCGGACCTGAGGGAGCAGAGCGAGAGCGGAGCGGGGATAAACAGCGCGGAGAGAGTAGGCCTGAGACCAGAAGGAGCGGACCTTAGAGGGGGAGCAGAGCGAGAGCGGAGCGGGGATAAACAGCGCGGAGAGAGCAGGCCTGAGACCAGAAGGCGTGGCCCTGGGGGAGCAGAGCGAGAGCGGAGCGGGGATAAACAGCACGGAGAGAGCAGGCCTGAGACCAGAAGGAGCGGACCTTAGAGGGAGCAGAGCGAGAGCGGAGCGAGGATAAAGAGCGCGGAGAGAGCAGGCCTGAGACCAGAGGCGGCGGACCTGAGGGGGAGCAGAGCGAGAGCGGAGCGACGATAAACAGCACGGAGAGAGCAGGCCTGAGACCAGAGGCGGCGGACCTGAGGGGGAGCAGAGCGAGAGCGGAGCGGGGATAAAGAGCGCGGAGAGAGTAGGCGTGAGACCAGAAGGCGCGGCCCTGGGGGAGCAGAGCGAGAGCGGAGCGGGGATAAACAGCGCGGAGAGAGCAGGCCTGAGACCAGAAGGAGCGGACCTTAGAAGGGGAGCAGAGCGAGAGCGGAGCGGGGATAAACAGCACGGAGAGAGCAGGCCTGAGACCAGAAGGCGCGGCCCTGGGGGAGCAGAGCGAGAGCGGAGCGGGGATAAACAGCGCGGAGAGAGTAGGCCTGAGACCAGAAGGAGCGGACCTGAGGGGGAGCAGAGCGAGAGCGGAGCGAGGATAAACAGCACGGAGAGAGCAGGCCTGAGACCAGAAGGAGCGGACCTTAGAGGGAGCAGAGCGAAAGCGGAGCGGGGACAAAAAGCGCGGAGAGAGCAGGCCTGAGACCAGAAGGCGCGGCCCTGGGGGAGCAGAGCGAGAGCGGAGCGAGGATAAAGAGCGTGGAGACAGCAGGCCTGAGACCAGAGGTGGCGGACCTGAGGGAGCAGAGCGAGAGCGGAGCGGGGATAAACAGCGCGGAGAGAGTAGGCCTGAGACCAGAAGGAGCGGACCTCAGAGGGGGAGCAGAGCGAGAGCGGAGCAGGGATAAACAGCGCGGAGAGAGCAGGCCTGAGACCAGAAGGCGCGGCCCTGGGGGAGGAGAGCGAGAGCGGAGCGGGGATAAACAGCACGGAGAGAGCAGGCCTGAGACCAGAAGGAGCGGACCTTAGAGGGAGCAGAGCGAGAGCGGAGCGAGGATAAAGAGCGCGGAGAGAGCAGGCCTGAGACCAGAGGCGGAGGACCTGAGGGGGAGCAGAGCGAGAGCGGAGCGAGGATAAACAGCACGGAGAGAGCAGGCCTGAGACCAGAGGCGGCGGACCTGAGGGGGAGCAGAGCGAGAGCGGAGCGGGGATAAAGAGCGCGGAGAGAGTAGGCCTGAGACCAGAAGGCACGGCCCTGGGGGAGCAGAGCGAGAGCGGAGCGGGGAGAAACAGCACGGAGAGAGCAGGCCTGAGACCAGAAGGCGCGGCCCTGGGGGAGCAGAGCGAGAGCGGAGCGGGGATAAACAGCGCGGAGAGAGCAGGCCTGAGACCAGAAGGAGCGGCCCTGGGGGAGCAGAGCGAGAGCGGAGCGGGGATAAACAGCGCGGAGAGAGCAGGCCTGAGACCAGAAGGAGCGGACCTTAGAGGGAGCAGAGCGAGAGCGGAGCGGGGATAAAGAGCGCGGAGAGAGCAGGCCTGAGACCAGAGGCGGCGGACCTGAGGGGGAGCAGAGCGAGAGCGGAGCGGGGATAAACAGCACGGAGAGAGCAGGCCTGAGACCAGAAGGCGCGGCCCTGGGGGAGCAGAGCGAGAGCGGAGCGGGGATAAACAGCGCGGAGAGAGTAGGCCTGAGACCAGAAGGAGCGGACCTGAGGGGGAGCAGAGCGAGAGCGGAGCGAGGATAAACAGCACGGAGAGAGCAGGTCTGAGACCAGAGGCGGCGGACCTGAGGGGGAGCAGAGCGAGAGCGGAGCGAGGATAAAGAGCGCGGAGAGAGCAGGTCTGAGACCAGAGGCGGCGGACCTGAGGGGGAGCAGAGCGAGAGCGGAGCGAGGATAAACAGCACGGAGAGAGCAGGTCTGAGACCAGAGGCGGCGGACCTGAGGGGGAGCAGAGCGAGAGCGGAGCGAGGATAAACAGCACGGAGAGAGCAGGCCTGAGACCAGAAGGAGCGGACCTTAGAGGGAGCAGAGCGAGAGCGGAGCGGGGACAAACAGCGCGGAGAGAGCAGGCCTGAGACCAGAAGGCGCGGCCCTGGGGGAGCAGAGCGAGAGCGGAGCGAGGATAAAAAGCGTGGAGACAGCAGGCCTGAGACCAGAGGTGGCGGACCTGAGGGAGCAGAGCGAGAGCGGAGCGGGGATAAACAGCGCGGAGAGAGTAGGCCTGAGACCAGAAGGAGCGGACCTTAGAGGGGGAGCAGAGCGAGAGCGGAGCGGGGATAAACAGCGCGGAGAGAGCAGGCCTGAGACCAGAAGGCGTGGCCCTGGGGGAGCAGAGCGAGAGCGGAGCGGGGATAAACAGCACGGAGAGAGCAGGCCTGAGACCAGAAGGAGCGGACCTTAGAGGGAGCAGAGCGAGAGCGGAGCGAGGATAAAGAGCGCGGAGAGAGCAGGCCTGAGACCAGAGGCGGCGGACCTGAGGGGGAGCAGAGCGAGAGCGGAGCGACGATAAACAGCACGGAGAGAGCAGGCCTGAGACCAGAGGCGGCGGACCTGAGGGGGAGCAGAGCGAGAGCGGAGCGGGGATAAAGAGCGCGGAGAGAGTAGGCGTGAGACCAGAAGGCGCGGCCCTGGGGGAGCAGAGCGAGAGCGGAGCGGGGATAAACAGCGCGGAGAGAGCAGGCCTGAGACCAGAAGGAGCGGACCTTAGAGGGGGAGCAGAGCGAGAGCGGAGCGGGGATAAACAGCACGGAGAGAGCAGGCCTGAGACCAGAAGGCGCGGCCCTGGGGGAGCAGAGCGAGAGCGGAGCGGGGATAAACAGCGCGGAGAGAGTAGGCCTGAGACCAGAAGGAGCGGACCTGAGGGGGAGCAGAGCGAGAGCGGAGCGAGGATAAACAGCACGGAGAGAGCAGGCCTGAGACCAGAAGGAGCGGACCTTAGAGGGAGCAGAGCGAAAGCGGAGCGGGGACAAAAAGCGCGGAGAGAGCAGGCCTGAGACCAGAAGGCGCGGCCCTGGGGGAGCAGAGCGAGAGCGGAGCGGGGATAAACAGCGCGGAGAGAGCAGGCCTGAGACCAGAAGGAGCGGCCCTGGGGGAGCAGAGCGAGAGCGGAGCGGGGATAAACCGCGGAGAGAGCAGGCCTGAGACCAGAAGGAGCGGACCTTAGAGGGAGCAGAGCGAGAGCGGAGCGGGGATAAAGAGCGCGGAGAGAGTAGGCCTGAGACCAGAGGCGGCGGACCTGAGGGGGAGCAGAGCGAGAGCGGAGCGGGGATAAAGAGCGCGGAGAGAGCAGGTCTGAGACCAGAAGGAGCGGACCTGAGGGGGAGCAGAGCGAGAGCGGAGCGGGGATAAAGAGCGCGGAGAGAGCAGGCCTGAGACCAGAGGCGGCGGACCTGAGGGGGAGCAGATCGAGAGCGGAGCGGGGATAAACAGCACAGAGAGAGCAGGCCTGAGACCAGAAGGAGCGGACCTTAGAGGGAGCAGAGCGAGAGCGGAGCGAGGATAAACAGCGCAGAGAGAGTAGGCCTGAGACCAGAAGGAGCGGACCTTAGAGGGAGCAGAGCGAGAGCGGAGCGAGGATAAACAGCGCGGAGAGAGCAGGCCTGAGACCAGAAGGAGCGGACCTTAGAGGGAGCAGAGCGAGAGCGGAGCGGGGATAAACAGCGCGGAGAGAGCAGGTCTGAGACCAGAAGGAGCGGACCTGGGGGAGCAGAGCGAGAGCGGAGCGAGGATAAACAGCGCGGAGAGAGCAGGCCTGAGACCAGAAGGAGCGGACCTGGGGGAGCAGAGCGAGAGCGGAGCGAGGATAAACAGCGCGGAGAGAGCAGGCCTGAGACCAGAGGCGGCGGACCTGAGGGGAGCAGAGCGAGAGCGGAGCGGGGATAAACAGCACGGAGCGAGCAGGCTTGAGACCAGAAGGCGCGGCCCTGGGGGAGCAGAGCGAGAGCGGAGCGGGGATAAACAGCGCGGAGAGAGTAGGCCTGAGACCAGAAGGAGCGGCCCTGGGGGAGCAGAGCGAGAGCGGAGCGGGGATAAACAGCGCGGAGAGAGCAGGCCTGAGACCAGAAGGATCGGACCTGGGGGAGCAGAGCGGGGATAAACAGCACGGAGAGAGCAGGCCTGAGACCAGAAGGAGCGGACCTTAGAGGGAGCAGAGCGAGAGCGGAGCGAGGATAAAGAGCGCGGAGAGAGCAGGCCTGAGACCAGAGGCGGCGGACCTGAGGGGGAGCAGAGCGAGAGCGGAGCGAGGATAAACAGCACGGAGAGAGCAGGCCTGAGACCAGAGGCGGCGGACCTGAGGGGGAGCAGAGCGAGAGCGGAGCGGGGATAAAGAGCGCGGAGAGAGTAGGCCTGAGACCAGAAGGCGCGGCCCTGGGGGAGCAGAGCGAGAGCGGAGCGGGGATAAACAGCGCGGAGAGAGCAGGCCTGAGACCAGAAGGAGCGGACCTTAGAGGGGGAGAAGAGCGAGAGCGGAGCGGGGATAAACAGCACGGAGAGAGCAGGCCTGAGACCAGAAGGCGCGGCCCTGGGGGAGCAGAGCGAGAGCGGAGCGGGGATAAACAGCGCAGAGAGAGCAGGCCTGAGACCAGAAGGAGCGGCCCTGGGGGAGCAGAGCGGAGCGGGGATAAAGAGCGCGGAGAGAGTAGGCCTGAGACCAGAAGGAGCGGACCTGAGGGGGAGCAGAGCGAGAGCGGAGCGGGGATAAAGAGCGCGGAGAGAGCAGGCCTGAGACCAGAGGCGGCGGACCTGAGGGGGAGCAGAGCGAGAGCGGAGCGGGGATAAAGAGCGCGGAGAGAGCAGGCCTGAGACCAGAAGGCGCGGCCCTGGGGGAGCAGAGCGAGAGCGGAGCGAGGATAAAGAGCGTGGAGACAGCAGGCCTGAGACCAGAGGTGGCGGACCTGAGGGAGCAGAGCGAGAGCGGAGTGGGGATAAACAGCGCGGAGAGAGTAGGCCTGAGACCAGAAGGAGCGGACCTTAGAGGGGGAGCAGAGCGAGAGCGGAGCAAGGATAAACAGCGCGGAGAGAGCAGGCCTGAGACCAGAAGGCGCGGCCCTGGGGGAGCAGAGCGAGAGCGGAGCGGGGATAAAGAGCGCGGAGAGAGCAGGCCTGAGACCAGAGGCGGCGGACCTGAGGGGGAGCAGAGCGAGAGCGGAGCGGGGATAAAGAGCGCGGAGACAGCAGGTCTGAGACCAGAAGGAGCGGACCTGAGGGAGCAGAGCGAGAGCGGAGCGGGGATAAACAGCACGGAGAGAGCAGGCCTGAGACCAGAAGGCGCGGCCCTGGGGGAGCAGAGCGAGAGCGGAGCGGGGATAAACAGCGCGGAGAGAGTAGGCCTGAGACCAGAAGGAGCGGACCTGAGGGGGAGCAGAGCGAGAGCGGAGCGAGGATAAACAGCACGGAGAGAGCAGGTCTGAGACCAGAGGCGGCGGACCTGAGGGGGAGCAGAGCGAGAGCGGAGCGAGGATAAAGAGCGCGGAGAGAGCAGGTCTGAGACCAGAGGCGGCGGACCTGAGGGGGAGCAGAGCGAGAGCGGAGCGAGGATAAACAGCACGGAGAGAGCAGGTCTGAGACCAGAGGCGGCGGACCTGAGGGGGAGCAGAGCGAGGGCGGAGCGAGGATAAACAGCACGGAGAGAGCAGGCCTGAGACCAGAAGGAGCGGACCTTAGAGGGAGCAGAGCGAGAGCGGAGCGGGGACAAAGAGCGCGGAGAGAGCAGGCCTGAGACCAGAAGGCACGGCCCTGGGGGAGCAGAGCGAGAGCGGAGCGAGGATAAAGAGCGTGGAGACAGCAGGCCTGAGACCAGAGGTGGCGGACCTGAGGGAGCAGAGCGAGAGCGGAGCGGGGATAAACAGCGCGGAGAGAGTAGGCCTGAGACCAGAAGGAGCGGACCTTAGAGGGGGAGCAGAGCGAGAGCGGAGCGGGGATAAACAGCGCGGAGAGAGTAGGCCTGAGACCAGAAGCAGCGGACCTTAGAGGGAGCAGAGCGAGAGCGGAGCGAGGATAAACAGCGCGGAGAGAGCAGGCCTGAGACCAGAAGGAGCGGACCTTAGAGGGAGCAGAGCGAGAGCGGAGCGAGGATAAACAGCGCGGAGAGAGCAGGTCTGAGACCAGAAGGAGCGGACCTGGGGGAGCAGAGCGAGAGCGGAGCGAGGATAAACAGCGCGGAGAGAGCAGGCCTGAGACCAGAGGCGGCGGACCTGAGGGGGAGCAGAGCGAGAGCGGAGCGGGGATAAACAGCACGGAGAGAGTAGGCCTGAGACCAGAAGGAGCGGCCCTGGGGGAGCAGAGCGAGAGCGGAGCGGGGATAAAGAGCGCGGAGAGAGTAGGCCTGAGACCAGAGGCGGCGGACCTGAGGGGGAGCAGAGCGAGAGCGGAGCGGGGATAAAGACCGCGGAGAGAGCAGGCCTGAGACCAGAAGGATCGGACCTGGGGGAGCAGAGCGAGAGCGGAGCGGGGATAAACAGCACGGAGAGAGCAGGCCTGAGACCAGAAGGAGCGGACCTTAGAGGGAGCAGAGCGAGAGCGGAGCGAGGATAAAGAGCGCGGAGAGAGCAGGCCTGAGACCAGAGGCGGCGGACCTGAGGGGGAGCAGAGCGAGAGCGGAGCGGGGATAAACAGCGCGGAGAGAGCAGGCCTGAGACCAGAAGGATCGGACCTGGGGGAGCAGAGCGAGAGCGGAGCGGGGATAAACAGCACGGAGAGAGCAGGCCTGAGACCAGAAGGAGCGGACCTTAGAGGGAGCAGAGCGAGAGCGGAGCGAGGATAAAGAGCGCGGAGAGAGCAGGCCTGAGACCAGAGGCGGCGGACCTGAGGGGGAGCAGAGCGAGAGCGGAGCGGGGATAAAGAGCGCGGAGAGAGTAGGCCTGAGACCAGAAGGCGCGGCCCTGGGGGAGCAGAGCGAGAGCGGAGCGGGGATAAACAGCGCGGAGAGAGCAGGCCTGAAACCAGAAGGAGCGGACCTTAGAGGGGGAGCAGAGCGAGAGCGGAGCGGGGATAAACAGCACGGAGAGAGCAGGCCTGAGACCAGAAGGCGCGGCCCTGGGGGAGCAGAGCGAGAGCGGAGCGGGGATAAACAGCGCGGAGAGAGCAGGCCTGAGACCAGAAGGATCGGACCTGGGGGAGCAGAGCGAGAGCGGAGCGGGGATAAACAGCACGGAGAGAGCAGGCCTGAGACCAGAAGGATCGGACCTGGGGGAGCAGAGCGAGAGCGGAGCGGGGATAAACAGCACGGAGAGAGCAGGCCTGAGACCAGAAGGAGCGGACCTTAGAGGGAGCAGAGCGAGAGCGGAGCGAGGATAAAGAGCGCGGAGAGAGCAGGCCTGAGACCAGAGGCGGCGGACCTGAGGGGGAGCAGAGCGGAGCGAGGATAAACAGCATGCAGAGAGCAGCCTGAGACCAGAGGCGGCGGACCTGAGGGGGAGCAGAGCGAGAGCGGAGCGGGGATAAAGAGCGTGGAGAGAGTAGGCCTGAGACCAGAAGGCGCGGCCCTGGGGGAGCAGAGCGAGAGCGGAGCGGGGATAAACAGCGCGGAGAGAGCAGGCCTGAGACCAGAAGGAGCGGACCTTAGAGGGGGAGCAGAGCGAGAGCGGAGCGGGGATAAACAGCACGGAGAGAGCAGGCCTGAGACCAGAAGGCGCGGCCCTGGGGGAGCAGAGCGAGAGCGGAGCGGGGATAAACAGCGCGGAGAGAGCAGGCCTGAGACCAGAAGGAGCGGCCCTGGGGGAGCAGAGCGAGAGCGGAGCGGGGATAAACAGCGCGGAGAGAGCAGGCCTGAGACCAGAAGGAGCGGACCTTAGAGGGAGCAGAGCGAGAGCGGAGCGGGGATAAAGAGCGCGGAGAGAGTAGGCCTGAGACCAGAGGCGGCGGACCTGAGGGGGAGCAGAGCGAGAGCGGAGCGGGGATAAAGAGCGTGGAGAGAGCAGGTCTGAGACCAGAAGGAGCGGACCTGAGGGGGAGCAGAGCGAGAGCGGAGCGGGGATAAAGAGCGCGGAGAGAGCAGGCCTGAGACCAGAGGCGGCGGACCTGAGGGGGAGCAGATCGAAAGCGGAGCGGGGATAAACAGCACGGAGAGAGCAGGCCTGAGACCAGAAGGAGCGGACCTTAGAGGGAGCAGAGCGAGAGCGGAGCGGGGATAAACAGCACGCAGAGAGCAGGCCTGAGACCAGAAGGCGCGGCCCTGGGGGAGCAGAGCAAGAGCGGAGCGGGGATAAACAGCGCGGAGAGAGCAGGCCTGAGACCAGAAGGAGCGGCCCTGGGGGAGCAGAGCGAGAGCGGAGCGGGGATAAACAGCGCGGAGAGAGCAGGCCTGAGACCAGAAGGAGCGGACCTTAGAGGGAGCAGAGCGAGAGCGGAGCGGGGATAAACAGCACGGAGAGAGCAGGCCTGAGACCAGAAGGCGCGGCCCTGGGGGAGCAGAGCGAGAGCGGAGCGGGGATAAACAGCGCGGAGAGAGTAGGCCTGAGACCAGAAGGAGCGGCCCTGGGGGAGCAGAGCGAGATCGGAGCGGGGATAAACAGCGCAGAGAGAGCAGGCCTGAGACCAGAAGGATCGGACCTGGGGGAGCAGAGCGAGAGCGGAGCGGGGATAAACAGCACGGAGAGAGCAGGCCTGAGACCAGAAGGAGCGGACCTTAGAGGGAGCAGAGCGAGAGCGGAGCGAGGATAAAGAGCGCGGAGAGAGCAGGCCTGAGACCAGAGGCGGCGGACCTGAGGGGGAGCAGAGCGAGAGCGGAGCGAGGATAAACAGCACGGAGAGAGCAGGCCTGAGACCAGAGGCGGCGGACCTGAGGGGGAGCAGAGCGAGAGCGGAGCGGGGATAAAGAGCGCGGAGAGAGTAGGCCTGAGACCAGAAGGCGCGGCCCTGGGGGAGCAGAGCGAGAGCGGAGCGGGGATAAACAGCGCGGAGAGAGCAGGCCTGAGACCAGAAGGAGCGGACCTTAGAGGGGGAGCAGAGCGAGAGCGGAGCGGGGATAAACAGCACGGAGAGAGCAGGCCTGAGACCAGAAGGCGCGGCCCTGGGGGAGCAGAGCGAGAGCGGAGCGGGGATAAACAGCGCGGAGAGAGCAGGCCTGAGACAAGAAGGAGCGGCCCTGGGGGAGCAGAGCGAGAGCGGAGCGGGGATAAACAGCGCGGAGAGAGCAGGCCTGAGACCAGAAGGATCGGACCTGGGGGAGCAGAGCGAGAGCGGAGCGGGGATAAACAGCACGGAGAGAGCAGGCCTGAGACCAGAAGGAGCGGACCTTAGAGGGAGCAGAGCGAGAGCGGAGCGAGGATAAAGAGCGCGGAGAGAGCAGGCCTGAGACCAGAGGCGGCGGACCTGAGGGGGAGCAGAGCGAGAGCGGAGCGAGGATAAACAGCACGCAGAGAGCAGCCTGAGACCAGAGGCGGCGGACCTGAGGGGGAGCAGAGCGAGAGCGGAGCGGGGATAAAGAGCGCGGAGAGAGTAGGCCTGAGACCAGAAGGCGCGGCCCTGGGGGAGCTGAGCGAGAGCGGAGCGGGGATAAACAGCGCGGAGAGAGCAGGCCTGAGACCAGAAGGAGCGGACCTTAGAGGGGGAGCAGAGCGAGAGCGGAGCGGGGATAAAGAGCGCGGAGAGAGCAGGCCTGAGACCAGAGGCGGCGGACCTGAGGGGGAGCAGAGCGAGAGCGGAGCGACGATAAACAGCACGGAGAGAGCAGGCCTGAGACCAGAGGCGGCGGACCTGAGGGGGAGCAGAGCGAGAGCGGAGCGAGGATAAACAGCACGCAGAGAGCAGCCTGAGACCAGAGGCGGCGGACCTGAGGGGGAGCAGAGCGAGAGCGGAGCGGGGATAAAGAGCGCGGAGAGAGTAGGCCTGAGACCAGAAGGCGCGGCCCTGGGGGAGCTGAGCGAGAGCGGAGCGGGGATAAACAGCGCGGAGAGAGCAGGCCTGAGACCAGAAGGCGTGGCCCTGGGGGAGCAGAGCGAGAGCGGAGCGGGGATAAACAGCACGGAGAGAGCAGGCCTGAGACCAGAAGGAGTGGACCTTAGAGGGAGCAGAGCGAGAGCGGAGCGAGGATAAAGAGCGCGGAGAGAGCAGGCCTGAGACCAGAGGCGGCGGACCTGAGGGGGAGCAGAGCGAGAGCGGAGCGACGATAAACAGCACGGAGAGAGCAGGCCTGAGACCAGAGGCGGCGGACCTGAGGGGGAGCAGAGCGGGGATAAAGAGCGCGGAGAGAGCAGGCCTGAGACCAGAGGCGGCGGACCTGAGGGGGAGCAGAGCGAGAGCGGAGCGGGGATAAAGAGCGCGGAGACAGCAGGTCTGAGACCAGAAGGAGCGGACCTGAGGGAGCAGAGCGAGAGCGGAGCGGGGATAAACAGCACGGAGAGAGCAGGCCTGAGACCAGAAGGCGCGGCCCTGGGGGAGCAGAGCGAGAGCGGAGCGGGGATAAACAGCGCGGAGAGAGTAGGCCTGAGACCAGAAGGAGCGGACCTGAGGGGGAGCAGAACGAGAGCGGAGCGAGGATAAACAGCGCGGAGAGAGCAGGCCTGAGACCAGAAGGAGCGGACCTTAGAGGGAGCAGAGCGAGAGCGGAGCGGGGATAAACAGCGCGGAGAGAGCAGGCCTGAGACCAGAAGGCGCGGACCTGAGGGGGAGCAGAGCGAGAGCGGAGCGGGGACAAACAGCGCGGAGAGAGCAGGCCTGAGACCAGAAGGCGCGGCCCTGGGGGAGCAGAGCGAGAGCGGAGCGAGGATAAAGAGCGTGGAGACAGCAGGCCTGAGACCAGAGGTGGCGGACCTGAGGGAGCAGAGCGAGAGCGGAGTGGGGATAAACAGCGCGGAGAGAGTAGGCCTGAGACCAGAAGGAGCGGACCTTAGAGGGGGAGCAGAGCGAGAGCGGAGCAAGGATAAACAGCGCGGAGAGAGCAGGCCTGAGACCAGAAGGCGCGGCCCTGGGGGAGCAGAGCGAGAGCGGAGCGGGGATAAAGAGCGCGGAGAGAGCAGGCCTGAGACCAGAGGCGGCGGACCTGAGGGGGAGCAGAGCGAGAGCGGAGCGGGGATAAAGAGCGCGGAGACAGCAGGTCTGAGACCAGAAGGAGCGGACCTGAGGGAGCAGAGCGAGAGCGGAGCGGGGATAAACAGCACGGAGAGAGCAGGCCTGAGACCAGAAGGCGCGGCCCTGGGGGAGCAGAGCGAGAGCGGAGCGGGGATAAACAGCGCGGAGAGAGTAGGCCTGAGACCAGAAGGAGCGGACCTGAGGGGGAGCAGAGCGAGAGCGGAGCGAGGATAAACAGCACGGAGAGAGCAGGTCTGAGACCAGAGGCGGCGGACCTGAGGGGGAGCAGAGCGAGAGCGGAGCGGGGATAAACAGCGCGGAGAGAGCAGGCCTGAGACCAGAAGGCGCGGCCCTGGGGGAGCAGAGCGAGAGCGGAGCGAGGATAAAGAGCGTGGAGACAGCAGGCCTGAGACCAGAGGTGGCGGACCTGAGGGAGCAGAGCGAGAGCGGAGTGGGGATAAACAGCGCGGAGAGAGTAGGCCTGAGACCAGAAGGAGCGGACCTTAGAGGGGGAGCAGAGCGAGAGCGGAGCAAGGATAAACAGCGCGGAGAGAGCAGGCCTGAGACCAGAAGGCGCGGCCCTGGGGGAGCAGAGCGAGAGCGGAGCGGGGATAAAGAGCGCGGAGAGAGCAGGCCTGAGACCAGAGGCGGCGGACCTGAGGGGGAGCAGAGCGAGAGCGGAGCGGGGATAAAGAGCGCGGAGACAGCAGGTCTGAGACCAGAAGGAGCGGACCTGAGGGAGCAGAGCGAGAGCGGAGCGGGGATAAACAGCACGGAGAGAGCAGGCCTGAGACCAGAAGGCGCGGCCCTGGGGGAGCAGAGCGAGAGCGGAGCGGGGATAAACAGCGCGGAGAGAGTAGGCCTGAGACCAGAAGGAGCGGACCTGAGGGGGAGCAGAGCGAGAGCGGAGCGAGGATAAACAGCACGGAGAGAGCAGGTCTGAGACCAGAGGCGGCGGACCTGAGGGGGAGCAGAGCGAGAGCGGAGCGAGGATAAAGAGCGCGGAGAGAGCAGGTCTGAGACCAGAGGCGGCGGACCTGAGGGGGAGCAGAGCGAGAGCGGAGCGAGGATAAACAGCACGGAGAGAGCAGGTCTGAGACCAGAGGCGGCGGACCTGAGGGGGAGCAGAGCGAGGGCGGAGCGAGGATAAACAGCACGGAGAGAGCAGGCCTGAGACCAGAAGGAGCGGACCTTAGAGGGAGCAGAGCGAG
Source organism: Somniosus microcephalus (assembly GCF_052327205.1). Classification (NCBI taxonomy): domain Eukaryota; kingdom Metazoa; phylum Chordata; class Chondrichthyes; order Squaliformes; family Somniosidae; genus Somniosus; species Somniosus microcephalus. Next base: position 234,819,542 of record NC_140995.1, on the reverse strand, counting down.
AGCGGAGCGGGGACAAAGAGCGCGGAGAGAGCAGGCCTGAGACCAGAAGGCACGGCCCTGGGGGAGCAGAGCGAGAGCGGAGCGAGGATAAAGAGCGTGGAGACAGCAGGCCTGAGACCAGAGGTGGCGGACCTGAGGGAGCAGAGCGAGAGCGGAGCGGGGATAAACAGCGCGGAGAGAGTAGGCCTGAGACCAGAAGGAGCGGACCTTAGAGGGGGAGCAGAGCGAGAGCGGAGCGGGGATAAACAGCGCGGAGAGAGTAGGCCTGAGACCAGAAGCAGCGGACCTTAGAGGGAGCAGAGCGAGAGCGGAGCGAGGATAAACAGCGCGGAGAGAGCAGGCCTGAGACCAGAAGGAGCGGACCTTAGAGGGAGCAGAGCGAGAGCGGAGCGAGGATAAACAGCGCGGAGAGAGCAGGTCTGAGACCAGAAGGAGCGGACCTGGGGGAGCAGAGCGAGAGCGGAGCGAGGATAAACAGCGCGGAGAGAGCAGGCCTGAGACCAGAGGCGGCGGACCTGAGGGGGAGCAGAGCGAGAGCGGAGCGGGGATAAACAGCACGGAGTGAGTAGGCCTGAGACCAGAAGGAGCGGCCCTGGGGGAGCAGAGCGAGAGCGGAGCGGGGATAAAGAGCGCGGAGAGAGTAGGCCTGAGACCAGAGGCGGCGGACCTGAGGGGGAGCAGAGCGAGAGCGGAGCGGGGATAAAGAGCGCGGAGAGAGCAGGCCTGAGACCAGAAGGATCGGACCTGGGGGAGCAGAGCGAGAGCGGAGCGGGGATAAACAGCACGGAGAGAGCAGGCCTGAGACCAGAAGGAGCGGACCTTAGAGGGAGCAGAGCGAGAGCGGAGCGAGGATAAAGAGCGCGGAGAGAGCAGGCCTGAGACCAGAGGCGGCGGACCTGAGGGGGAGCAGAGCGAGAGCGGAGCGGGGATAAACAGCGCGGAGAGAGCAGGCCTGAGACCAGAAGGATCGGACCTGGGGGAGCAGAGCGAGAGCGGAGCGGGGATAAACAGCACGGAGAGAGCAGGCCTGAGACCAGAAGGAGCGGACCTTAGAGGGAGCAGAGCGAGAGCGGAGCGAGGATAAAGAGCGCGGAGAGAGCAGGCCTGAGACCAGAGGCGGCGGACCTGAGGGGGAGCAGAGCGAGAGCGGAGCGGGGATAAAGAGCGCGGAGAGAGTAGGCCTGAGACCAGAAGGCGCGGCCCTGGGGGAGCAGAGCGAGAGCGGAGCGGGGATAAACAGCGCGGAGAGAGCAGGCCTGAAACCAGAAGGAGCGGACCTTAGAGGGGGAGCAGAGCGAGAGCGGAGCGGGGATAAACAGCACGGAGAGAGCAGGCCTGAGACCAGAAGGCGCGGCCCTGGGGGAGCAGAGCGAGAGCGGAGCGGGGATAAACAGCGCGGAGAGAGCAGGCCTGAGACCAGAAGGATCGGACCTGGGGGAGCAGAGCGAGAGCGGAGCGGGGATAAACAGCACGGAGAGAGCAGGCCTGAGACCAGAAGGATCGGACCTGGGGGAGCAGAGCGAGAGCGGAGCGGGGATAAACAGCACGGAGAGAGCAGGCCTGAGACCAGAAGGAGCGGACCTTAGAGGGAACAGAGCGAGAGCGGAGCGAGGATAAAGAGCGCGGAGAGAGCAGGCCTGAGACCAGAGGCGGCGGACCTGAGGGGGAGCAGAGCGGAGCGAGGATAAACAGCACGCAGAGAGCAGCCTGAGACCAGAGGCGGCGGACCTGAGGGGGAGCAGAGCGAGAGCGGAGCGGGGATAAAGAGCGCGGAGAGAGTAGGCCTGAGACCAGAAGGCGCGGCCCTGGGGGAGCAGAGCGAGAGCGGAGCGGGGATAAACAGCGCGGAGAGAGCAGGCCTGAGACCAGAAGGAGCGGACCTTAGAGGGGGAGCAGAGCGAGAGCGGAGCGGGGATAAACAGCACGGAGAGAGCAGGCCTGAGACCAGAAGGCGCGGCCCTGGGGGAGCAGAGCGAGAGCGGAGCGGGGATAAACAGCGCGGAGAGAGCAGGCCTGAGACCAGAAGGAGCGGCCCTGGGGGAGCAGAGCGAGAGCGGAGCGGGGATAAACAGCGCGGAGAGAGCAGGCCTGAGACCAGAAGGAGCGGACCTTAGAGGGAGCAGAGCGAGAGCGGAGCGGGGATAAAGAGCGCGGAGAGAGTAGGCCTGAGACCAGAGGCGGCGGACCTGAGGGGGAGCAGAGCGAGAGCGGAGCGGGGATAAAGAGCGCGGAGAGAGCAGGTCTGAGACCAGAAGGAGCGGACCTGAGGGGGAGCAGAGCGAGAGCGGAGCGGGGATAAAGAGCGCGGAGAGAGCAGGCCTGAGACCAGAGGCGGCGGACCTGAGGGGGAGCAGATCGAAAGCGGAGCGGGGATAAACAGCACGGAGAGAGCAGGCCTGAGACCAGAAGGAGCGGACCTTAGAGGGAGCAGAGCGAGAGCGGAGCGGGGATAAACAGCACGCAGAGAGCAGGCCTGAGACCAGAAGGCGCGGCCCTGGGGGAGCAGAGCAAGAGCGGAGCGGGGATAAACAGCGCGGAGAGAGCAGGCCTGAGACCAGAAGGAGCGGCCCTGGGGGAGCAGAGCGAGAGCGGAGCGGGGATAAACAGCGCGGAGAGAGCAGGCCTGAGACCAGAAGGAGCGGACCTTAGAGGGAGCAGAGCGAGAGCGGAGCGGGGATAAACAGCACGGAGAGAGCAGGCCTGAGACCAGAAGGCGCGGCCCTGGGGGAGCAGAGCGAGAGCGGAGCGGGGATAAACAGCGCGGAGAGAGTAGGCCTGAGACCAGAAGGAGCGGCCCTGGGGGAGCAGAGCGAGATCGGAGCGGGGATAAACAGCGCAGAGAGAGCAGGCCTGAGACCAGAAGGATCGGACCTGGGGGAGCAGAGCGAGAGCGGAGCGGGGATAAACAGCACGGAGAGAGCAGGCCTGAGACCAGAAGGAGCGGACCTTAGAGGGAGCAGAGCGAGAGCGGAGCGAGGATAAAGAGCGCGGAGAGAGCAGGCCTGAGACCAGAGGCGGCGGACCTGAGGGGGAGCAGAGCGAGAGCGGAGCGAGGATAAACAGCACGGAGAGAGCAGGCCTGAGACCAGAGGCGGCGGACCTGAGGGGGTGCAGAGCGAGAGCGGAGCGGGGATAAAGAGCGCGGAGAGAGTAGGCCTGAGACCAGAAGGCGCGGCCCTGGGGGAGCAGAGCGAGAGCGGAGCGGGGATAAACAGCGCGGAGAGAGCAGGCCTGAGACCAGAAGGAGCGGACCTTAGAGGGGGAGCAGAGCGAGAGCGGAGCGGGGATAAACAGCACGGAGAGAGCAGGCCTGAGACCAGAAGGCGCGGCCCTGGGGGAGCAGAGCGAGAGCGGAGCGGGGATAAACAGCGCGGAGAGAGCAGGCCTGAGACAAGAAGGAGCGGCCCTGGGGGAGCAGAGCGAGAGCGGAGCGGGGATAAACAGCGCGGAGAGAGCAGGCCTGAGACCAGAAGGATCGGACCTGGGGGAGCAGAGCGAGAGCGGAGCGGGGATAAACAGCACGGAGAGAGCAGGCCTGAGACCAGAAGGAGCGGACCTTAGAGGGAGCAGAGCGAGAGCGGAGCGAGGATAAAGAGCGCGGAGAGAGCAGGCCTGAGACCAGAGGCGGCGGACCTGAGGGGGAGCAGAGCGAGAGCGGAGCGAGGATAAACAGCACGCAGAGAGCAGCCTGAGACCAGAGGCGGCGGACCTGAGGGGGAGCAGAGCGAGAGCGGAGCGGGGATAAAGAGCGCGGAGAGAGTAGGCCTGAGACCAGAAGGCGCGGCCCTGGGGGAGCTGAGCGAGAGCGGAGCGGGGATAAACAGCGCGGAGAGAGCAGGCCTGAGACCAGAAGGAGCGGACCTTAGAGGGGGAGCAGAGCGAGAGCGGAGCGGGGATAAACAGCACGGAGAGAGCAGGCCTGAGACCAGAAGGCGCGGCCCTGGGGGAGCAGAGCGAGAGCGGAGCGGGGATAAACAGCGCGGAGAGAGCAAGCCTGAGACCAGAAGGAGCGGCCCTGGGGGAGCAGAGCGAGAGCGGAGCGGGGATAAACAGCGCGGAGAGAGCAGGCCTGAGACCAGAAGGAGCGGACCTTAGAGGGAGCAGAGCGAGAGCGGAGCGGGGATAAAGAGCGCGGAGAGAGTAGGCCTGAGACCAGAGGCGGCGGACCTGAGGGGGAGCAGAGCGAGAGCGGAGCGGGGATAAAGAGCGCGGAGAGAGCAGGTCTGAGACCAGAAGGAGCGGACCTGAGGGGGAGCAGAGCGAGAGCGGAGCGGGGATAAAGAGCGCGGAGAGAGCAGGCCTGAGACCAGAGGCGGCGGACCTGAGGGGGAGCAGATCGAAAGCGGAGCGGGGATAAACAGCACGGAGAGAGCAGGCCTGAGACCAGAAGGAGCGGACCTTAGAGGGAGCAGAGCGAGAGCGGAGCGAGGATAAACAGCGCGGAGAGAGTAGGCCTGAGACCAGAAGGAGCGGACCTTAGAGGGAGCAGAGCGAGAGCGGAGCGGGGATAAACAGCGCGGAGAGAGCAGGCCTGAGACCAGAAGGAGCGGACCTTAGAGGGGGAGCAGAGCGAGAGCGGAGCGGGGATAAACAGCGCGGAGAGAGCAGGCCTGAGACCAGAGGCGGCGGACCTGAGGGGGAGCAGAGCGAGAGCGGAGCGGGGATAAACAGCACGGAGAGAGCAGGCCTGAGACCAGAAGGCGCGGCCCTGGGGGAGCAGAGCGAGAGCGGAGCGGGGATAAACAGCGCGGAGAGAGTAGGCCTGAGACCAGAAGGAGCGGCCCTGGGGGAGCAGAGCGAGAGCGGAGCGGGGATAAACAGCGCGGAGAGAGCAGGCCTGAGACCAGAAGGATCGGACCTGGGGGAGCAGTGCGAGAGCGGAGCGGGGATAAACAGCACGGAGAGAGCAGGCCTGAGACCAGAAGGAGCGGACCTTAGAGGGAGCAGAGCGAGAGCGGAGCGAGGATAAAGAGCGCGGAGAGAGCAGGCCTGAGACCAGAGGCGGCGGACCTGAGGGGGAGCAGAGCGAGAGCGGAGCGAGGATAAACAGCACGGAGAGAGCAGGCCTGAGACCAGAGGCGGCGGACCTGAGGGGGAGCAGAGCGAGAGCGGAGCGGGGATAAAGAGCGCGGAGAGAGTAGGCCTGAGACCAGAAGGCGCGGCCCTGGGGGAGCAGAGCGAGAGCGGAGCGGGGATAAACAGCGCGGAGAGAGCAGGCCTGAGACCAGAAGGAGCGGACCTTAGAGGGGGAGCAGAGCGAGAGCGGAGCGGGGATAAACAGCACGGAGAGAGCAGGCCTGAGACCAGAAGGCGCGGCCCTGGGGGAGCAGAGCGAGAGCGGAGCGGGGATAAACAGCGCGGAGAGAGCAGGCCTGAGACCAGAAGGATCGGACCTGGGGGAGCAGAGCGAGAGGGGAGCGGGGATAAACAGCACGGAGAGAGCAGGCCTGAGACCAGAAGGATCGGACCTGGGGGAGCAGAGCGAGAGCGGAGCGGGGATAAACAGCACGGAGAGAGCAGGCCTGAGACCAGAAGGAGCGGACCTTAGAGGGAGCAGAGCGAGAGCGGAGCGAGGATAAAGAGCGCGGAGAGAGCAGGCCTGAGACCAGAGGCGGCGGACCTGAGGGGGAGCAGAGCGGAGCGAGGATAAACAGCACGCAGAGAGCAGCCTGAGACCAGAGGCGGCGGACCTGAGGGGGAGCAGAGCGAGAGCGGAGCGGGGATAAAGAGCGCGGAGAGAGTAGGCCTGAGACCAGAAGGCGCGGCCCTGGGGGAGCAGAGCGAGAGCGGAGCGGGGATAAACAGCGCGGAGAGAGCAGGCCTGAGACCAGAAGGAGCGGACCTTAGAGGGGGAGCAGAGCGAGAGCGGAGCGGGGATAAACAGCACGGAGAGAGCAGGCCTGAGACCAGAAGGCGCGGCCCTGGGGGAGCAGAGCGAGAGCGGAGCGGGGATAAACAGCGCGGAGAGAGCAGGCCTGAGACCAGAAGGAGCGGCCCTGGGGGAGCAGAGCGAGAGCGGAGCGGGGATAAACAGCGCGGAGAGAGCAGGCCTGAGACCAGAAGGAGCGGACCTTAGAGGGAGCAGAGCGAGAGCGGAGCGGGGATAAAGAGCGCGGAGAGAGTAGGCCTGAGACCAGAGGCGGCGGACCTGAGGGGGAGCAGAGCGAGAGCGGAGCGGGGATAAAGAGCGCGGAGAGAGCAGGTCTGAGACCAGAAGGAGCGGACCTGAGGGGGAGCAGAGCGAGAGCGGAGCGGGGATAAAGAGCGCGGAGAGAGCAGGCCTGAGACCAGAGGCGGCGGACCTGAGGGGGAGCAGATCGAAAGCGGAGCGGGGATAAACAGCACGGAGAGAGCAGGCCTGAGACCAGAAGGAGCGGACCTTAGAGGGAGCAGAGCGAGAGCGGAGCGGGGATAAACAGCACGCAGAGAGCAGGCCTGAGACCAGAAGGCGCGGCCCTGGGGGAGCAGAGCAAGAGCGGAGCGGGGATAAACAGCGCGGAGAGAGCAGGCCTGAGACCAGAAGGAGCGGCCCTGGGGGAGCAGAGCGAGAGCGGAGCGGGGATAAACAGCGCGGAGAGAGCAGGCCTGAGATCAGAAGGAGCGGACCTTAGAGGGAGCAGAGCGAGAGCGGAGCGGGGATAAACAGCACGGAGAGAGCAGGCCTGAGACCAGAAGGCGCGGCCCTGGGGGAGCAGAGCGAGAGCGGAGCGGGGATAAACAGCGCGGAGAGAGTAGGCCTGAGACCAGAAGGAGCGGCCCTGGGGGAGCAGAGCGAGAGCGGAGCGGGGATAAACAGCGCGGAGAGAGCAGGCCTGAGACCAGAAGGATCGGACCTGGGGGAGCAGAGCGAGAGCGGAGCGGGGATAAACAGCACGGAGAGAGCAGGCCTGAGACCAGAAGGAGCGGACCTTAGAGGGAGCAGGGCGAGAGCGGAGCGAGGATAAAGAGCGCGGAGAGAGCAGGCCTGAGACCAGAGGCGGCGGACCTGAGGGGGAGCAGAGCGAGAGCGGAGCGAGGATAAACAGCACGGAGAGAGCAGGCCTGAGACCAGAGGCGGCGGACCTGAGGGGGAGCAGAGCGAGAGCGGAGCGGGGATAAAGAGCGCGGAGAGAGTAGGCCTGAGACCAGAAGGCGCGGCCCTGGGGGAGCAGAGCGAGAGCGGAGCGGGGATAAACAGCGCGGAGAGAGCAGGCCTGAGACCAGAAGGAGCGGACCTTAGAGGGGGAGCAGAGCGAGAGCGGAGCGGGGATAAACAGCACGGAGAGAGCAGGCCTGAGACCAGAAGGCGCGGCCCTGGGGGAGCAGAGCGAGAGCGGAGCGGGGATAAACAGCGCGGAGAGAGCAGGCCTGAGACCAGAAGGAGCGGCCCTGGGGGAGCAGAGCGAGAGCGGAGCGGGGATAAACAGCGCGGAGAGAGCAGGCCTGAGACCAGAAGGATCGGACCTGGGGGAGCAGAGCGAGAGCGGAGCGGGGATAAACAGCACGGAGAGAGCAGGCCTGAGACCAGAAGGAGCGGACCTTAGAGGGAGCAGAGCGAGAGCGGAGCGGGGATAAACAGCGCGGAGAGAGCAAGCCTGAGACCAGAAGGAGCGGCCCTGGGGGAGCAGAGCGAGAGCGGAGCGGGGATAAACAGCGCGGAGAGAGCAGGCCTGAGACCAGAAGGAGCGGACCTTAGAGGGAGCAGAGCGAGAGCGGAGCGGGGATAAAGAGCGCGGAGAGAGTAGGCCTGAGACCAGAGGCGGCGGACCTGAGGGGGAGCAGAGCGAGAGCGGAGCGGGGATAAAGAGCGCGGAGAGAGCAGGTCTGAGACCAGAAGGAGCGGACCTGAGGGGGAGCAGAGCGAGAGCGGAGCGGGGATAAAGAGCGCGGAGAGAGCAGGCCTGAGACCAGAGGCGGCGGACCTGAGGGGGAGCAGATCGAAAGCGGAGCGGGGATAAACAGCACGGAGAGAGCAGGCCTGAGACCAGAAGGAGCGGACCTTAGAGGGAGCAGAGCGAGAGCGGAGCGAGGATAAACAGCGCGGAGAGAGTAGGCCTGAGACCAGAAGGAGCGGCCCTGGGGGAGCAGAGCGAGAGCGGAGCGGGGATAAACAGCACGGAGAGAGCAGGCCTGAGTCCAGAAGGAGCGGACCTTAGAGGGAGCAGAGCGAGAGCGGAGCGAGGATAAAGAGCGCGGAGAGAGCAGGCCTGAGACCAGAGGCGGCGGACCTGAGGGGGAGCAGAGCGAGAGCGGAGCGAGGATAAACAGCACGGAGAGAGCAGGCCTGAGACCAGAGGCGGCGGACCTGAGGGGGAGCAGAGCGAGAGCGGAGCGGGGATAAAGAGCGCGGAGAGAGTAGGCCTGAGACCAGAAGGCGCGGCCCTGGGGGAGCAGAGCGAGAGCGGAGCGGGGATAAACAGCGCGGAGAGAGCAGGCCTGAGACCAGAAGGAGCGGACCTTAGAGGGGGAGCAGAGCGAGAGCGGAGCGGGGATAAACAGCACGCAGAGAGCAGGCCTGAGACCAGAAGGCGCAGCCCTGGGGGAGCAGAGCGAGAGCGGAGCGGGGATAAAGAGCGCGGAGAGAGCAGGTCTGAGACCAGAAGGAGCGGACCTGAGGGGGAGCAGAGCGAAAGCGGAGCGGGGATAAAGAGCGCGGAGAGAGCAGGCCTGAGACCAGAGGCGGCGGACCTGAGGGGGAGCAGATCGAGAGCGGAGCGGGGATAAACAGCACGGAGAGAGCAGGCCTGAGACCAGAAGGAGCGGACCTTAGAGGGAGCAGAGCGAGAGCGGAGCGAGGATAAACAGCGCGGAGAGAGTAGGCCTGAGACCAGAAGGAGCGGACCTTAGAGGGAGCAGAGCGAGAGCGGAGCGGGGATAAACAGCGCGGAGAGAGCAGGCCTGAGACCAGAAGGAGCGGACCTTAGAGGGGGAGCAGAGCGAGAGCGGAGCGGGGATAAACAGCGCGGAGAGAGCAGGTCTGAGACCAGAAGGAGCGGACCTGGGGGAGCAGAGCGAGAGCGGAGCGAGGATAAACAGCGCGGAGAGAGCAGGCCTGAGACCAGAAGGAGCGGACCTGGGGGAGCAGAGCGAGAGCGGAGCGAGGATAAACAGCGCGGAGAGAGCAGGCCTGAGACCAGAGGCGGCGGACCTGAGGGGGAGCAGAGCGAGAGCGGAGCGGGGATAAACAGCACGGAGAGAGCAGGCCTGAGACCAGAAGGCGCGGCCCTGGGGGAGCAGAGCGAGAGCGGAGCGGGGATAAACAGCGCGGAGAGAGTAGGCCTGAGACCAGAAGGAGCGGCCCTGGGGGAGCAGAGCGAGAGCGGAGCGGGGATAAACAGCGCGGAGAGAGCAGGCCTGAGACCAGAAGGATCGGACCTGGGGGAGCAGAGCGAGAGCGGAGCGGGGATAAACAGCATGGAGAGAGCAGGCCTGAGACCAGAAGGAGCGGACCTTAGAGGGAGCAGAGCGAGAGCGGAGCGAGGATAAAGAGCGCGGAGAGAGCAGGCCTGAGACCAGAGGCGGCGGACCTGAGGGGGAGCAGAGCGAGAGCGGAGCGGGGATAAAGAGCGCGGAGAGAGTAGGCCTGAGGCCAGAAGGCGCGGCCCTGGGGGAGCAGAGCGAGAGCGGAGCGGGGATAAACAGCGCGGAGAGAGCAGGCCTGAGACCAGAAGGAGCGGACCTCAGAGGGGGAGCAGAGCGAGAGCGGAGCGGGGATAAACAGCACGGAGAGAGCAGGCCTGAGACCAGAAGGCGCGGCCCTGGGGGAGCAGAGCGAGAGCGGAGCGGGGATAAACAGCGCGGAGAGAGCAGGCCTGAGACCAGAAGGAGCGGCCCTGGGGGAGCAGAGCGAGAGCGGAGCGGGGATAAACAGCGCGGAGAGAGCAGGCCTGAGACCAGAAGGAGCGGACCTTAGAGGGAGCAGAGCGAGAGCGGAGCGGGGATAAAGAGCGCGGAGAGAGTAGGCCTGAGACCAGAGGCGGCGGACCTGAGGGGGAGCAGAGCGAGAGCGGAGCGGGGATAAAGAGCGCGGAGAGAGCAGGCCTGAGACCAGAGGCGGCGGACCTGAGGGGGAGCAGATCGAGAGCGGAGCGGGGATAAACAGCACGGAGAGAGCAGGCCTGAGACCAGAAGGAGCGGACCTTAGAGGGAGCAGAGCGAGAGCGGAGCGAGGATAAACAGCGCGGAGAGAGTAGGCCTGAGACCAGAAGGAGCGGACCTTAGAGGGAGCAGAGCGAGAGCGGAGCGAGGATAAACAGCGCGGAGAGAGCAGGCCTGAGACCAGAAGGAGCGGACCTTAAAGGGAGCAGAGCGAGAGCGGAGCGGGGATAAACAGCGCGGAGAGAGCAGGTCTGAGACCAGAAGGAGCGGACCTGGGGGAGCAGAGCGAGAGCGCAGCGAGGATAAACAGCGCGGACAGAGCAGGCCTGAGACCAGAAGGAGCGGAACTGGGGGAGCAGAGCGAGAGCGGAGCGAGGATAAACAGCGCGGAGAGAGCAGGCCTGAGACCAGAGGCGGCGGACCTGAGGGGGAGCAGAGCGAGAGCGGAGCGGGGATAAACAGCACGGAGAGAGCAGGCCTGAGACCAGAAGGCGCGGCCCTGGGGGAGCGAGAGCGGAGCGGGGATAAACAGCGCGGAGAGAGTAGGCCTGAGACCAGAAGGAGCGGCCCTGGGGGAGCAGAGCGAGAGTGGAGCAAGGATAAACAGCGCGGAGAGAGTAGGCCTGAGACCAGAGGCGGTGGATCTGAGCGGGTATAAAGAGCGCGGCAACAGCGGAGCAACTCAACACAGGCTAAATTTGAAAGAGTGACGTCAAAGTAAAAAACCTAAAGTGACATCAGCACAAGGGAAGGTGTGATTGGTGAGTAGCTGGTGAGTGTTTAAGTTTTAAGTTTATTGCTGCTAAAGAGCACGGTCGGAGAGGGGCTCTTCAAGTTAGGGGCCGGGGTTAAATAGCTGGTATGGGATAAAGCAGGAGCTTGGAGATTAGTAACTGTTAATACTATATTAAATTAGTAACTGATAATATATTAATAAATTGAATTAGGTACATCTCAGTCTTAAGTTTCTGTAAAGTTAGTTAATAGTCAAATAAATAAAGGCATGGCAGGGCAGCTCGGTCCAGCGGAATGCACATCCTGTGCCATGTGCGAAATCTAGGACGCTTCCTGTGTCCTGGACAACCACGTGTGCAGGTGTTGTCGTCAGCTGGAGGAGCTGGGGCTCTGGGTTTCGGAGCTTGAACAGCAGCTGGTGTCACTGCGGTGCATCCGCGAGGCTGAGAGCTACGTGGATAGCACGTTTCAGGAGGTGATCACCCCGCAGCGTAAGAGTGTGCAGGCAGAGAGGGAATGGGTGACCGTCAGACAGACAAGGAGGATCAGGCAGGTAGTCCAGGAGTCCCATGAGTGCAACTTGCTCTCCAACCAGTATTCTGTTCTGAGTACTGTTGAGGGCAATGGCTCCTCTGGGGAGTACAGCCAGAGCCAAGTCCACAGCACCACGGGTGGCTTTGTTGTACAGGGGGAGAGGAGGAAGATAGGGAAAGCAATAGTGGTAGGGGATTCGATAGTTAGGGGAGCAGACAGGCGTTTCTGCGGCCGCAGACATGCCTCCAGGATGGTATGTTGCCTCCCTGGTGCCAGGGTTAAGGATGTCGCTGAGCGGCTGCAGAACATTCTGAGGGGGGGAGGGTGAACAGCTAGAGGTCGTCGTCCATATCGGTACCAACAACATAGGTAGGAAGAGAGAATGAGGTCCTGCAGGCAGATTTCAGGGAGCTAGGAAAGAGATTAAAAAGCAGGTCCTCAAAGGTAGTAATCTCCGGATTACTCCCGGTGCCACGCGCGAGTGAGTATAGAAATAGGAGGATAGAGCAGATGAATGCGTGGCTGGAGAGATGATGCAGGAAACATAGAAACATAGAAGATAGGAGCAGGAGTAGGCCATTCGGCCCCTCGAGCCTGTTCCGCCATTTAATGAGATCATGGCTGATCATCCAAATTCAGTACCCGGTCCCTGCTTTCTCCCCATATCCCTTGATCCCTTTAGTCTTTAGAAATATATCTAACTCCTTCTTGAATATATTTAATGAATTGGCCTCAACTGCCTTGTCTGGTAGAGAATTCCACAGGTTCACCACTCTCTGGGTGAAGAAATTCCTCCTCATCTCAGTCCTAAATGGCTTACCCCTTATCTTTAGACTGTGACCCCTGGTTCTGGACTCCCCCGCCATCGGGAACATCCTTCCTGCATCTAGTCTGTCTAGTCCTGTTAGAATTTTATGTTTCAATGAGATCCCCTCTCATTCTTCTAAACTCTAGCATTTATAAGCCTAATTGACCCAATCTCTCTTCATACGTCATTCCTGCCATCCCAGGTATCAGCCTGGTGAATCTTCGCTGAACTCCTTCCATGGCAAGAACATCCTTCCTCAGATAAGGCGACCAAAACTGCACACAATACTCAAGGTGTGGTCTCACCCAAGGCCCTGTACAATTGCAGCAAGACATCCTTGTTCCTGTACTCAAATCCTCTCGCTATGAAGGCCAACCTTACCATTACCTTACCATTTACCTTCTTAACCGCCTGCTGCACCTGCATGCTTACCTTCAGCGACTGGTGCACAAAGACACCCAGGTCTCGTTGCACTTCCCCTTTTCCCAATCTATTGCTGTTCAGATAATAACCTGTCTTCCTGTTTTTGCCACCAAAGTGGATAACCTCGCATTTATCCACATTATACTGCATTTGCCATGCATCTGCCCAATCACCCAACCTGTCCAAATCATACTGGAGTTTCTCTGCATCCTCCTCACAGTACACACGCCCATCCAGCTTTGTGTCGTCTGCAAACTTGGAGATATTACATCTAGTTCCCTCGTCTAGATCATTTATATATATTGTGAATAGCTGGGGTCCTAGGACCGATCCCTGCGGTACCCCACTAGTCACTGCCTGCCACTCGGAAGAAGACCCGTTTATTCCAACTCTCTGCTTCCTGTCTGCCAACCAGTTCTCTATCCAAGTCAGTACCTTACCCCCAATCCCGTGTGCTTTAACTTTGCACGCTAATCTCTTATGCGGGACCTTATCGAAAGCCTTCTGAAAGTCCAAATACACCACATCCACTGGTTCTCCCTTATCTATTCTACCAGTTACATCCTCAAAAAATTCCAATAGATTCGTGAAGCATGATTTACCTTTTGTAAATCCATGTTGACTTTGTCCGATCCTGTCACTGTTTTCCAAGTGCTCTGCTATTACATCTTTTATAATGGACTCTAGCACTTTCCCCACTATAGATGTCAGACTTACCGGTCTATAATTCCCTGTTTTCTCTCTACCACCTTTTTTGAATAGTGGGGTTACATTAGCTATCCTCCAATCCATGGGAACTGTTCCAGAGTCTATAGAATTTTGGAAGATGACCAGCAATGCATCTACTATTTCTAGGGCCACTTCCTTCAGTACCCGGGGATGTAGATTATCAGGCCCTGGGGATTTATCGGCCTTCATTCCCGTCAATTTCCCTAGCACCATTTCCCTACAAATACTGATTACATTCAGTTCCTCCCTCTCATTGGACCCTATGTTCCCCGACATCTCTGGGAGGTTATTTGTGTCCTCCTTTGTGAAGACAGAACCAAAGTATGTATTTAATTGGTCACCATTTCTTTGTTCTCCATTATAAATTCCCCTGATTCTGAGTGCAAGGGACCTACTGATGCGCTATCAATTACTCATAAAAGACTGAGAGTTAGAAGAGTAACTAAAGGCTTTTATTAACAACAGAATGGAGGTCTGCCTCGCGTGGTCGACCGGTCCATGATACTAAGGGCTGGGGAGCAGTCACCTTTATACTAGGACCTGTGGGAGGAGTCAGCCGAGGCATGTCCAGGCATGTACACAGTGGAATACAAACAGGAATACAAACAGTGGTTTACCACATTCACCCCTTGTTTAAAATTGAGTCCGGCGGGGTGAAGTGTATTAAAAGTTAGTGTATTGGAGTCTCTCCGGAGGTCTTGTCTGCCGCTGTGATCTGCGTGGCGACGGCAGGGGTAGTGAAGTTTCCAGCGTCGAGTCCAGCGTAGGCTATGGCACAGGCGTGTCGTCCTCGTAGATGTCGAGCGGGTCGCGGGGCCCAGGCCTGCCGTCTGCTGGGGCTGGATATCGGATCGTGGGGGGGGGTGGTAGTGGGTAGTGGGTTACTGCGGCCCCCGAGGGTGCAAGGTCTCTTATGGAGACTGTGTCCTCCCGCCCGTCCGGGTATGCGATGTAAGCATACTGGGGGTTGGCGTGGAGGAGGTCGACCCTCTCGACCAGGGGGTCCGTTTTATGGGTCCTCACGTGCCTTCTCAGTAGGACCGGCCCTGGGGACGTCAGCCATGGCGGTAGCGATGTCCCCGATGTGGACTTCCTTGGGAAGACAAACATTTTCTCATGAGGGGTGGCTTTAGTGGCAGTGCAGAGCAGTGACCGAATAGAGTGGAGCGCATCGGGGAGCACATCCTGCCAGCGGGAGGTTGGAAGGCCCCTAGACTTTAAGGCTAGCAGGACGGCCTTCCAAACTGTCGCATTTTCTCTTTCCACCTGTCCGTTCCCCCGGGGGTTGTAACTGGTGGTCCTGCTTGTGGCAATACCCCTAGTTAGCAGGTACTGACGGAGTTCGTCGCTCATAAACGATGAGCCCCGGTCGCTATGGATATAGCTGGGGAAGCCGAACAGGGTGAAGAGGTTGTTCAGACATTTAATGACCGTGGCACTGGTCATGTCCGGGCAGGGGAAGGCGAACGGGAAACGGGAGTACTCATCAATAATATTGAGGAAGTACACATTGCGGTCGGAGGAGGGGAGAGGCCCTTTAAAATCGACGCTCAGGCGCTCGAAGGGGCGAGTGGCTTTTATCAGGTGGGCCCTGTCTGGTCTATAAAAGTGCGGTTTGCACTCAGCGCAGACTTGGCAGTTCCTGGTCATGGTCCTGACCTCCTCAATAGAGTAAGGCAGGTTGCGGGCCTTGATGAAGTGGAAGAACCTGGTGACCCCCGGGTGGCAGAGGTCATTGTGGAGGGCCCGCAGTCTATCGATCTGCGCGCTGGCGCAGGTGCCACGCGATAGTGCATCCGGGGGTTCATTTAGCTTCCCGGGCCGGTACAAGATCTCGTAGTTGTAGGTGGAAAGTTCGATTCTCCACCTCAAGATCTTGTCATTTTTGATTTTGCCCCTCTGCTTGTTGTTAAACATAAAAGCAACTGAACGCTGGTCAGTGAGCAGGGTAAATCGTTTTCCGGCCAGGTAGTGCCTCCAATGACGCACAGCCTCCACAATCGCCTGGGCCTCCTTCTCAACAGCGGAGTGTCTGGTCTCCAGGCCTTGGAGGGTTCGTGAAAAGAAGGCCACGGGTCTCCCCGCCTGATTGAGGGTAGCGGCCAGGGCAAAGTCGACGCGTCGCTTTCCACCTGGAAGGGGATGGATTTGTCCACTGCATGCATGGTGGCTTTGGCAATGTCCTCCTTGATACGGTGGAAGGCTAAGCGGGCCTCTGCCGTCAAGGGAAAAGAGGTGGACTTGATCAGCGGACGGGCCTTGTCCGCATAGTAGGGGACCCACTGGGCGTAATAGGAGAAAAACCCTAGGCACCTCTTCAGGGCCTTGAGGCAGTGGGGCAGTGGAAGTTCCATAAGGGGACGCATCCGGTCGGGGTCGGGGCCGATGACTCCGTGTTCCACAACACAGCCAAGGATGGCGAGGCGGTTTGTGCGGAATATGCACTTCTCCTTGTTATATGTCAGGTTTAGGAGTTGGGCGGTGCGGAGGAATTTTTCGAGGTTTGCGTCATGGTCCTGCAAGTCACGGCCGCAGATGGTCACATTGTCCAGATATGGGAAAGTGGCCTGCAACGCATTTTGATCTACCATCCGGTCCATCTCCCTTTGGAAGACGGAGACCCCGTTGGTGACGCCAAAGGGAACCCTAAGGAAGTGATAGAGGTGGCCGTTTGCCTCAAAGGCAGTGTACTGGCGGTCCTCAGGGCGGATGGGGAGCTGGTGGTACGCTGATTTCAGGTCAATGGTCGAGAAGACGCGGTACTGCGCGATCTGGTTGACCATATCAGCTATACGGGGGAGTGGGTAGGCGTCCAGCAGGGTGTAGCGATTTATTGTCTGGCTGTAGTCGATGACCAGGCGCTGCTTCTCACCGGTCTTAACGACCACAACCTGGGCTCGCCAGGGGCTGGTGCTGCCCTCAATAATCCCTTCTTTCAGGAGCCGCTCCACTTCGGTTTTAATGAAAACCCTGTCCCCGGCACTGTATCGCCTGCTCTTTGTGGCGATGGGCTTACAGTCGGGGGTGAGGTTAGCAAACAGTTGGGGGGGGGGTGACTCTGAGTGTGGAGAGGTTGCACCTGGTGCGCGGCAGGCAGTTTGGAAGCTGCTGGCTGCGGACTGTGAGTGGGGGTAGGGGTCCACCGTACGCCATCGTAACACTTTTAAGGTGGCACTGAAAATCTAACCCCAGCAGGACGGCAGCGCAGAGGTCAGGCAGGACCAGAAGTTTAAAATGATCGTACACGGTCCCGTCTACTACGAGTGTCACCACGCAGTAGCCGCCGATGTCCGCCGACTGGGACTCGGAGGCCATAGAAATCCGCTGTTGCGCAGGCAGGACTGGGAGAGAGCAACGCCGCACCGTGTCGGGGTGGATGAAGCTCTCCGTGCTCCCAGAGTCAAAAAGGCAGATTGTATCGTGACCATTTACCTTAATGTCCATTGTGGAACTGGCCAGTTGGTGCGGTCTCGCTTGGTCCAGTGTAACGGATGCCAGCGTAGGGGTCGGTGTGTCGCTGCGGGTATCAGATGAGGCGGTGTCGGGGGCCTGCTGCGTCCCGGCTGTCGTCCAAGATGGCGGCGTCCATGATCCCCATGTGGCTGGAGGCGTCCAAAATGGCTGCTGTACCGGTGATTCGCACATGGCCGGGGAGGTCCAAGATGGCGGCCCGCATGGCCCACACGCGGCGCTGCTGGGGTTCGGGGTGGCTTTGGCCCTGCAGACGCTAGCGTAGTGTCCCTTCTTCCCGCAGCCCGAGCAGATCGCGGTTTTCGCCGGGCAGCGCGCTCTGGGGTGTTTTGCCTGGCCACAGAAGTAGCATTTCTGGCCTTGGGGCACTGCTGTCTGGCCTTGGGACACTGCTGCGGTAGTTGGGGTGTGGCTGGGGTGGCACGGCGCTATGAGGCGGTCCTACCGTGTCCCAGGCTGTCATTCCCCGCGGCGTCCACGGTGCAGAGGAGTAGGCATCCATGCCCTGGTAGGCTGCATCCAACGATAGTGCGAGTTCAGAGGCCTTGTTGAGGTCGAGGTTACTCTGCTCCAGCAGTCGCTGTCGGGTGTAATTGGATCTGTGGCCCGCTACAAAAGCGTCCCGGATAAGTTCCTCTGTGTACACGGCGGCCTTTACATCCTTACAACCACAGGCCCGGCCAAGCACAGACAGTGCCTGAAGGTATTCCACGGTCGATTCCCCAGGTTGTTGTTTACGACTCCCCAGGAGGTGCCTGGCGTACACTTCGTTCACTGGGCGCGTGTACTGGTCCTTGAGGAGCTTGATAGCGTCCGCGTACGAGGTCGCGTCTTGGATGACCGAGTACACTCGGTGGTTCACTTTGGAGGTCAGGACATCCAGTTTGTCCTCGTCCGATTTGATTGCTTCGGAGGCGGTCAGGAATTTTTCGAAACACTTAAGCCAGTGAGTAAACTTGGTGGATGAGTCCGCCTCCCGATGATCTAAGTCCAGGCATGCTGGTGTGAGGATCTTCTCCATTATAAAAATGTTGTTAATAAAATTGATGCGCTATCAATTACTCATAAAAGACTGAGAGTTAGAAGAGTAACTAAAGGCTTTTATTAACAACAGAATGGAGGTCTGCCTCGCGTGGTCGACCGGTCCATGATACTAAGGGCTGGGGAGCAGTCACCTTTATACTAGGACCTGTGGGAGGAGTCAGCCGAGGCATGTCCAGGCATGTACACAGTGGAATACAAACAGGACAAACAGGAATACAAACTGGTTTACCACACCTACGCTTGACTTCACCAATCTTTTTCTCTTCACATATCTATAGAAGCTTTTACAGTCAGTTTTTATGTTCTCTGCAAGCTTACTCTCATAATCTATTCCCCCCCTCTTAATTAATCCCTTTGTCCTCCTTTGCTGAATCTTAAACTGCTCCCAATCCTCAGGTTTGCTGCTTTTTCTGGCCAAATTATATGTCCTCTCCTTGGATCTTATACTATCCCTAATTTCCCTTGTTAGCCACGGTTGAGTCACCTTTTTTGTTTTATTTTTATGCCAAACAGGGATGAACACATTCTGTAGTTCATCCATGCGATCTTTAAATGTTTGCCATTGCCTATCCACCGTCAACTCTTTAAGTAACGTTCCCCAATCCATCCTAGCCAACTCGTGCCTCATACCATCGTAGTTTCCTTTATTTAAATTCAGGACCCTAGTCTCTGAGTCAACTACTTCACTCTCCATTTTAATCAAGAATTCTATTATATTATGATCGCTCCGCCCCAAGGGGCCTTGCACAAGATTGCTAATTAATCCTTTCTCATTACATAATAACCAGTCTAAGATGGCCTGATCGCTAGTTGGTTCCTCGACATAGTGGTCCAGGAAACCATCCCGTATACACTCTAGGAATTCCTCCTCCACAGTATTGTTACTAATTTGGTTAGCCCAATCTATATGTCGATTAAAGTCACCCATGATAACTGCTGTGCCCTTATTGCACGCGTCTCTAATTTCCAGTTTAATGCCATCCCCAACCTCAGCATTACTGTTTGGGGGGCTTCAGATTCTTGGGACATTGGGACCGGTTCTGGGGAAGGTGGGACCTGTACACGCCGGATGGGTTGTACTTCAACAGAGTCGGGGCCAATATCCATGCGGGGAGGATTGCTACTGCTGTTGGGGCGGGTTTAAACTAAGTTGGCAGGATGATGGGCACCAGGATGTAGCATTAGAAAGGAGAGACAAAGGGCACAAAGGATTGGGAGAGACAGATAGCACTAAAGTAAGAAATATTAAGGTATTGGGTGGGGTCAAAATAAGAGAGAATACAGGATGGTCTAAGATGGGTTTACAGTGTATGTATGTGAACGCACGAAGCGCAGTAAACAAGGTTGGTGAGCTGCAGGCGCAAATAGCCACATGGAAATATGATGTCGTGGCAATAATGGAAACCTGACTCAAAAAAGGGTATTAAATATTCCTGGGTGCAATGTGTTCAGGAAAGATAGGGAAGGAAAGATAGGAGGTGTTGTGACAGTATTGGTTAAGGAGAATGTTACAGTGCTGGAGAGAGAGGATGTCCTGGAGGGGTCAAGGACAGAATCTATTTGTTTAGAGTTAAGAAATAATAGAGGTACCATTACACTATTAGGTGTATTCTATAGACCATCAACTAGTGGGAAAAATATGGAGGAGCAAATACGCAGAGAAATTACTGAGAGATTTAAGAACTATAGAGTAGTGATAATGGGGGACGTCAACTATCCTAATATAGACTGGGATTGTAATAGTGTAAAGGGCAGAGGGGGGAAGTATTTCTTACATGTGCTCAGGAGAACTTTCTTGATCAGTATGTTTCCAGCCCAACGAGGAAGGGGGCATTGCTGGTTCTGGGGAATGAGGTGGGTCAAGTGGAGCAAGTGTCAGTAGGTGAACATTTAGGGAACAGTGATCATAGTATCATAAGGTTTAGATTAGCTATGGAAAAGGACAGGGAGCAATCTAGAGTAAAAATACTTATTGGAGGAAGGCCAATTTCAGTGGGATGAGAACGGATCTGGCCTGGGTAAACTGGAATCAAAGATTGGCAGGCAAAACTGTAATGGAACAATGGGCTGCCTTTAAAGAGGAACTAGTTTGGGTACAGTCAAGGTACATTCCCACTAGGGGGAAAGGTAGGGCAACTAAAGTCAGAGCTCCCTGGATGACGAAAGAAATAGAGAGTAAGATGAAGCAGAAAAAGAGCGCATATGACAGATGTCAGGTCGAGAATACATCTGAGAATCGGGCTAAATATAGAAAGTTCAGAGGGGAAGTGAAAAAGAAAATAAGAGGGGCAAAGAGAGGGTATGAGAATAGAATGGCAGCTAACATAAAAGGTCTTAAAAGAAGTGGCTGCAGAGATAGTGGATGCATTGGTTGCAATATACCAAAATTCCCTGGACTCTGGAGAGGTCCCAGCGGATTGGAAAACCGCAAATGTAACACCCCTATTTAAGAAAGGAGGGAGGCAGAAAGCAGGAAACTATAGACCAGTTAGCCTAACATCTGTCGTTGGGAAAATGCTGGAGTCCTTCATTAAGGAAGCAGTAGCAGGGCATTTGGAAAATCATAATGCAGTCAAGCAGAGTCAGCATGGTTTTATGAAAGGGCAATCATGTTTAACAAACTTGCTGGAGTTCTTTGAGGAGGTAACGAGCAGGGTGGACAAAGGTGAACCTTTGTGGTATATTTAGATTTCCAGAAGGCATTCGATAAGGTGCCATATAAAAGGTTACTGCATAAGATAAGAGCTCATGGAATTGGGGGTAATATATTAGCATGGATAGAGAATTGGCTAACTAACAGAAAGCAGAGAGTCGGGATAAATGGGTCATTTTCCGGTTGGCAGACGGTAACTAGTGGGGTGCCACAGGGATCGATGCTGGGGCCTCAACTATTTACAATCTACATTAATGACTTGGATGAAGGGATCGAGTGTAATGTAGCCAAGTTTGCGGATGATACAAAGATGGGTGGGAAAGCAAGTTGTGCAGAGGACTCAAAGAATCTGCAAAGGGATATAGACAGGCTAAGTGAGTGGGCAAACATTTGGCAGATGAAGTATAATGTCGGAAAGTGTGAGATTACACACTTTGGCAGGAAAAATAAAAATGCTAATTATTATTTAAATGGAAAGAGATTACAAAATGCTATAGTTCAGACGGACCTAGGGGTCCTTGTGCATGAAACACAAAAAGTTAGCATGCAGATACAGCAAGTAATCAAAAAGGCAAATGGAATGTTGGCCTTTATTTCAAGGGGGTTGGAGTATAAAAGCAGGGAAGTCCTGCTACAACTGTACATGGGTATTGGTGAGACCACACCTTGAGTACTGTGTACAGTTTTGGTCTCCTTATTTAAGGAAGGATATACTTACATTGGAGGCAGTTCAGAGACGATTCACTAGGTTAATTCCAGAGATGAGGGGGTTGACTTATGAGGAAAGCTTGAGCAGGCTGGACCTATACTCATTGGAATTTAGAAGAATGAGAGGTGATCTTATTGAAACATATAAGATACTGAGGGAGCTCGACAAGGTAGATATAGAGAGGATGTTTCCCTCATGGGGAAATCTAGAATGTGGGGGCACAGTTTTAGAATAAAGGGTCGCCATTTTAGAACTGAGATGAGGAGGAATTTCTTCTCTCAGAGGATCATAAATCTGTGGAATTCTCTGCCCCAGAGAGCCGTGGAGGCTGGGTCATTAAATACATTTAAGGTGGAGATAGACAGATTTTTGCAAGATAAGGGAGTGAAGGGTTATGGGAAGCGGGCGGGGAAGTGGCTTTGAGCCCAAGATCAGCCACGATCTTATTGAATGGCTGAGCAGGCTCGAGGGGTCAAGTAGCCTATTCCTGCTCCTATTTCTTATGTTCTTATGTAATCCAAAAGTCTTCTATAGGCATATAAATAGTAAAAAGATAGTAAGAGGAGGGATGGGGCTGATTAGGGACCAAAAAGGAGGTCTACGCATGGAGGCAGAGGGTATGGCTGAGGTACTAAATGAGTATTTTGCCTGATAATCTACATCCGAGGGTACTTAAGGAAGTGGCCCTCGAGATAGTAGATGCATTACGGGTCATTTTCCAGAATTCGCTAGACTCTGGAACAGTACCCATGGATTGGAGGGTAGCTTATGTTACCCCACTATTCAAAAAAGGTGGTAGAGAAAAAATGGGGAATTATAGACCGGTGAGCCTGACATCGGTAGTGGGGAAAATACTAGAGTCCATTATAAAGGATGTAATACCAGAACACTTGGAGAACAGTGATAGGATCGGACAAAGTCAACATGGATTTACGAAAGGTAAATCGTGCTTGACTAATCTACTGGAATTTTTTGAGGATGTAACTGGTAAAATAGATAAGGGAGAACCAGTGGATGTGGTGTATTTGGACTTTCAGAAAGTTTTCGATAAGATCGTTAAGGCACATGGGATTGGAGGCAAGGTATTGACTTGGATAGAGAACTGGTTGGCAGACAGAAAGCAGAGTCGGAATTAACGGGTCGTTCTCCGAGTGGCAGGCAGTGACTAGTGGGGTACCGCAGGGATCGGTCCTAGGACCCCAGCTATTCACAATATATATTAATGATCTAGACGAGGGAATTGGATGTAATATCTCAAAATTTGCAGACGACACAAAGCTGGGTGGGAGAGTGTGTTGTGAGGAGGATGCCCTGAAAATCCAGTATGATCTGGACAGGTTGGGTGATTGGGCGGAAGCATGGCAGATGCAATATAATGTGGACAAATGCGAGGTTATCCACTTTGGTGGTAAAAACAGGAAGGCAGATTATTATCTGAATGGCAATAGATTGGGAGAAGGGGAAGTGCAACGAGACCTGGGTGTCCTTGTGCACCAGTCGCTGAAGGTAAGCATGCAGGTGCAGCCGGCGGTTAAGAAGGCAAATGGTATGTTGGCCTTCGTAGCGAGAGGGTTCGAGTACAGGAACAAGGATGTCTTGCTGCAGTTGTACAAGGCCTTGGTGAGACCACACCTTGAGTATTGTGTGCAGTTTTGGTCGCCCTATCTGAAGAAGGATATTCTTGCCATGGAGGGAGTGCAGCGAAGATTCACCAGGCTGATACCTGGGATGGCAGGAATGACGTACGAGGAGAGATTGGGTCGATTGGGCTTGTACTCGCTGGAGTTTAGAAGAATGAGAGGGGATCTCATTGAAACTTATAAAATTCTGTCAGGACTAGACAGATTAGATGCAGGAAGGATGTTCCCGATGGCCGGGGAGTCCAGAACCAGGGGTCACAGCCTAAGGATAAGGGGTAAGCCATTTAGGACTGAGATGAGGAGGAATTTCTTCACCCAGAGAGTGGTGAACCTGTGGAATTCTCTACCACAGAGGGCAGTGGAAGCCAATTCATTAAATATATTCAAGAAGGAGTTGGATATATTTCTTAAGGCTAAAGGGATCAAGGGATATGGGGAGAAGGCAGGGACAGGGTACTGAATTTGGATGATCAGCCATGATCTCGTTGAATGGTGGAGCAGGCTCGAGGGGCTGAATGGCCTACTCCTGCTCCTATCTTCTATGTTTCTATCTGTCTTCACCAAGGAAGAAGATGCTGTCATAGACATAGTGAAGGAGGAGGTAGAGGAGATACTGGATGGGATAAAGATGAGGTACTAGAAAGGCTGGCCGTACTTAAAGTAGATAAGTCACCAGGACCGGATGGGATGCATCTTATGGAAGTGAAGGAAGAAATCGCAGTGCTACTGGCCATAATCTTCCAATCTTCCTTAGAAACGGGGGTGGTGCCAGAGGACTGGAGAATTGCAAATGTTACACCCTTGTTCAAAAAAGGGTGTCAAGATAAATCTAGCAACTATAGACCGGTCAGTTTAACCTCGGTAGTGGGGAAACCTTTAGAATCAGGGACAAAATTAACAGTCACTTGGACAAGTGTGGATTAATTAAGGAAAGCCAGCATGGATTTGTTAAAGGCAAATCGTGTTTTAACCAACTTGATCAAGTTTTTTGATGAGGTAACAGAGAGGGTTGATGAGGGCAATTCGGTTGATGTGGTGTACATGGATTTCCAAAAGGCGTTTGATAAAGTGCCACATAATAGGCTTGCCAGCAAAGTTGAAGCCCATGGAATAAAAGGGACAGTGGCAGCATGGATACGGAATTGGCTAAGTGACAGGAAACAGAGAGTAGTGGTGAACGGTTGTTTCTCGGACTGGAGGAAGGTATACAGTGGGGTTCCCCAGGGGTCGGTTCTAGGACCACTGCTTTTCTTGATATATATTAATGACTTGGATATGGGTGTACAGGGCACAATTAAAAAATTTGCAGATGACACAAAACTCGGAAGTATCGTGAACAGTGAGGAGGATAGTGATAGACTTCAAGAGGACACAGACAGGCTGGAGGAATGGGCGGACACGTGGCAGATGAAATTTAACGCAGAAAAGTGAGAAGTGATACATTTTGGTAGAAAGAATGAGAGGAGGAAATATAAACTAAAGGGTACAATCCTGAAGGGGGTGCATGAACAGAGAGACCTGGGGGTATGTGTGCACAAATCATTGAAGGTGGCAGGGCAGGTTGAGAAAGCAGTTAAAAAAGCTTACGGCGGTCTGAGAATTAGGAGAATGATTCCAGGGATGAGGGACCTCCGTTACGTGGATAGACTGGAGAAGCTGGGGTTCTCTTTGGAGCAGAGAAGGTTGAGAGGAGATTTGATAGAGGTGTTCAAAATCATGAGGGGTCTGGACAGAGTAGAGAGAAACTGTTCCCATTGGCAGAGGGGTCGAGAACCAGAGGACACAGATTTAAGGTGATTGGCAGAAGAACCAATGGTGACAGGAGGAAAAACTTTTTTACACAGCGAGTGGTTAGGATCTGGAACGCACTGCCTGAGAGGGTGGTGGAGGCAGAATCAATCACGGCTTTCAAAAGGAGTTGGATAAGTACCTGAAGGAAAAAAAATTGCAGGGCTATGGGCAAAGGGCGGGGGAGTGGGAATAGCTGAGGTCCTCTTGCAGAGAGCCAGCACGGGCTCAACAGGTCGAATGGCCTTCCATGCTGTAACCATTCTATGATTCCATGAATTGAGGGAACCGCAGAGTGACCTCCCCAGGCCTCGGGGAGAGACTGGGGGATGGGGGCTCGGGCAGGGAGAGAGACTGGGGGATGGGGGCTCGGGCGCGGAGAGAGACTTGGGGATGGGGGCTCGGGCGGGGGAGACTGGGGATGGGGGCTCGGGGGGAGAGACTGGGGGATGGGGGCTCAGGCTTGGGGGATGGGGGCTCGGGCTGGGGGATGGGGGCTCGGGGGGAGAGACTGGGGATGGGGGCTCGGGGGGAGAGACTGGGGGATGGGGGCTCGGGGGGAGAGACTGGGGGATGGGGGCTCGGGGGGAGAGACTGGGGGATGGGGGCTCGGGGGGAGAGACTGGGGGATGGGGGCTCAGGGGGAGAGACTGGTGGATGCGGGCTCGGGCGGGGGAGACTGGGGGATGGGGGCTCGGGGGGAGACTGGGGGACGGGGGCTCGGGGAGAGAGACTGGGGGATGGGGGCTCGGGGAGAGACTGGGGGATGGGGGCTCGGGGAGAGACTGGGGGATGGGGGCTCGGGGGGAGACTGGGGGATGGGGACTCGGGGGTAGAGACTGGGGGATGGGGGCTCGGGGAGAGACTGGGGGATGGAGGCTCGGGCGGGGAAGACTGGGGGATCGGGGCTCGGGGAGAGACTGGGGCATGGGGGCTCAAGGGGAGACACTGGGGGATGGGGGCTCAGGGGGAGAGACTGGGGGATGGGGGCTCGGGCGGGGGAGACTGGGGGATGGGGGCTCGGGCGGGGGAGACTGGGGGATGGGGGCTCGGGGAGAGACTGGGGGATGGGGGCTCGGGGGGAGAGACTGGGGGATGGGGGCTCGGGGAGAGACTGGGGGATGGGGGCTCGGGGGGGGAGAGACTGGGGGTGGGGGAGAGACTGGGGGATGGGGGCTCGGGCAGGAGAGACTGGGGGATGGGGGCTCGGGGAGAGACTGGGGGATGGGGGCTCGGGGACAGACTGGGGGATGGGGGCTCGGGGGGAGACTGGGGGATGGGGGCGCGGGCGGGGGAGACGGGGATGGGGGCTATGGGGGGAGACTGGGGGATGGGGGCTCGGGCGGGGGAGACTGGGGGATGGGGGCTCGGGTGGGGGAGACTGGGGGATGGGGGCTCGGGGGGGGGAGACTGGGGGATGGGGGCTCGGGGGGAGAGACTGGGGGATGGGGGCTCGGGCGGGGGAGACTGGGGGATGGGGGCTCGGGCGGGGGCAGACTGGGGGATGGGGGCTCGGGCGGGGGAGACTGGGTGATGGGGGCTCGGGGACAGACTGGAGGATGGGGGCTCAGGCGGGGGAGACTGGGGGATGGTGGCTCGGGTGGGGGAGAGACTGGGGGATGGGGGCTCGGGGAGAGACTGGGGGATGGGGGCTCGGGGGGAGACTGAGGGATGGGGGCTCGGGGGGAGACTGAGGGATGGGGGCTCGGGGGGAGACTGGGGGATGGGGGCTCGGGCAGGGGAGACTGGGGGATGGGGGCTCGGGGGGAGACTGGGGGATGGGGGCTCAGGCAGAGACTGGGGGATGGGGGCTCGGGGGGAGAGACTGGGGGCTCGGGGGGAGACTGGTGGATGGGGGCTCGGGCTGGGGGAGAGACTGGGGTATGGGGGCTCGGGGGGGGAGACTGGGGATGGGGGCTCGGGGAGAGACTGGGGGATGGGGGCTCGGGGAGAGACTGGGGGATGGGGGCTCGGGGGGGGGAGAGACTGGGGGTGGGGGCTTGGGGAGAGACTGGGGGATGGGGGCTCGGGGAGAGACTGGGGGATGAGAGCTCGGGGGGAGAGACTGGGGGATGGGGGCTCGGGGAGAGACTGGGGGATGGGGGCTCGGGGAGAGACTGGGGGATGAGGGCTCGGGGAGAGACTGTGGGATGGGGGCTCGGGGGGAGAGACTGGGGAATGGGGGCTCGGGGGGGAGACTGGGGGATGGGGGCTCGGGGAGAGACTGGGGGATGGGGCCTCGGGGGGAGAGGCTGGGGGCTCGGGGAGAGACTGGGGGATGGGGGCTCGGGCAGGAGAGACTGGGGGCTCGGGGGGAAAGACTGGGGGATGGGGGCTTGGGGACAGACTGGGGGATTGGGGCTTGGGCGGTGGAGACTGGGGGATGGGGGCTCGGGGACAGACTGGGGGATGGGGGCTCGGGGGGAGACTGGGGGATGGGGGCTCGGGCGGGGGATGGCGGGGAGACGGGGATGGGGGCTCGGGCGGGGGAGACTGGGGGATGGGGGCTCGGGGAGAGAGACTGGGGGATGGGGGCTCGGGGAGAGAGACTGGGGGATGGGGGCTCGGGGACAGACTGGGGGATGGGGGCTCGGGGGGAGACTGGGGGATGGGGGCTCGGGCGGGGGAGACGGGGATGGGGGCTATGGGGGGGAGACTGGGGGATGGGGGCTCGGGCGGGGGAGACTGGGGGATGGGGGCTCGGGGTGGGGGAGACTGGGGGATGGGGGCTCGGGGGGGGGAGACTGGGGGATGGGGGCTCGGGCGGGGGAGACTGGGGGATGGGGGCTCAGGCGGGGGCAGACTGGGGGATGGGGGCTCGGGCGGGGTGACTGGGTGATGGGGGCTCGGGGACAGACTGGAGGATGGGGGCTCAGGCGGGGGGAGACTGGGGGATGGTGGCTCGGGTGGCGGAGAGACTGGGGGATGGGGGCTCGGGGAGAGACTGGGGGATGGGGGCTCGGGGGGAGACTGAGGGATGGGGGCTCGGGGGGAGACTGAGGGATGGGGGCTCGGGGGGAGACTGGGGGATGGGGGCTCGGGCAGGGGAGACTGGGGGATGGGGGAGACTGGGGGATGGGGGCTCAGGGAGAGACCTGGGGATGGGGGCTCGGGGGGGAGAGGCTGGGGGCTCGGGGGGAGACTGGTGGATGGGGGCTCGGGCTGGGGGAGAGACTGGGGTATGGGGGCTCGGGGGGGAGACTGGGGGATGGGGGCTCGGGGAGAGACTGGGGGTGGGGGCTCGGGGAGAGACTGGGGGATGGGGGCTCGGGGAGAGACTGGGGGATGGGGGCTCGGGGAGAGACTGGGGGATGAGGGCTCGGGGAGAGACTGTGGGATGGGGGCTCGGGGGGAGAGACTGGGGAATGGGGGCTCGGGGGGAGACTGGGGGATGGGGGCTCGGGGAGAGACTGGGGGATGGGGCCTCGGGGGGAGAGACTGGGGGCTCGGGGAGAGACTGGGGGATGGGGGCTCGGGCAGGAGAGACTGGGGGATGGGGGCTCGGGGGGAGAGACTGGGGGATGGGGGCTTGGGGACAGACTGGGGGATTGGGGCTTGGGCGGTGGAGACTGGGGGATGGGGGCTCGGGGACAGACTGGGGGATGGGGGCTCGGGCGGGGGAGACGGGGATGGGGGGGAGACGGGGATGGGGGCTCGGGCGGGGGAGACTGGGGGATGGGGGCTCGGGCTGGGGGAGAGACTGGGGTATGGGGGCTCGGCGGGGGAGACTGGGGATGGGGGCTCGGGGAGAAACTGGGGGATGGGGGCTCGGGGGGGAGAGACTGGGGGATGGGGGCTTGGGGAGAGACGGGGATGGGGGCTCGGGCTGGGGGAGGGGCTGGGGGAGAGACTGTGGTATGGGGGCTCGGGGAGAGACTGGGGGATGAGGGCTCGGGGGGGAGAGACTGGGGGATGGGGGCTCGGGGAGAGACTGGGGGATGGGGGCTCGGGGAGAGACTGGGGGATGGGGGCTCGGGGAGAGACTGGGGGATGGGGGCTCGGCGGGGAGACTGGGGGATGGGGGCTCGGGGGGGAGAGACTGGGGGATGGGGGCTCGGGGAGAGACTGGGGGATGGGGCCTCTGGGGGAGAGACTGGGGGCTCGGGGAGAGACTGGGGGATGGGGGCTCGGGCAGGGAGAGACTGGGGGATGTGGGCTCGGGGAGAGACTGGGGGATGGGGGGTTCGGGCGGGGGAGACTGGGGGATGGGGGCTCGGGGAGAGACTGGGGGATGGGGCCTCTGGGGGAGAGACTGGGGGCTCGGGGAGAGACTGGGGGATGGGGGCTCGGGCAGGAGAGACTGGGGGATGTGGGCTCGGGGAGAGACTGGGGGATGGGGGCTCGGGGAGAGACTGGGGGATGGCGGCTCGGGGACAGACTAGGGGATGGGGGCTCGGGAGGAGACTGGGGGATGGGGGCTCGGGCAGGGGAGACGGGGATGGGGGCTGTGGTAAACCACTTTTATCGTTCACTATCGTTACACTATAGTTATCACTGTTATATCGTTACTCTATGGTTATCACTGTTCACACTGTTGTATCACTATATGAGGTCGCCTCTTGTCACACTGTTATACCTGGGCTGACCACTGCTGACTCCGCCCATGGCTCCACCTACCTGCCCAGGTGTAAAGGTGGTCGACTGGCTGGTATTCCTCCTTGTTGGATCCGATCACCCACGAGGGTGGGCTCTGTTATTTAGCCAATAAAAACCTATAGTTACTTTCTTAACTCGTCGCTTTTCATTGGATGAATTGATAGGTATATCAGGGGCTATGGGGGGGGAGACTGGGGGATGGGGGCTCGGGCTGGGGGAGACTGGGGGCTCGGGGGGAGAGACTGGGGGATGGGGGCTCTGGGGGATGGGGGGCTCGGGGAGAGACTGGGGGATGTGGGCTCGGGGGGAGACTGGGGGATGGGGGCTCGGGGGGAGATTGGGGGATGGGGGCTCGGGGAGAGACTGGGGGATGGGGGGCGCGAGGGGAGACTGGGGGATGGGGGGGAGACTGGGGGATGGGGGGCTCAGGGGGAGAGACTGGGGGATGGGGGCTCTGGGGGATGGGGGCTCGGGGGGAGAGACTGGGGGATGGGGGCTCGGGGGGAGACTTGGGGATGGGGGCTCGGGGGGGAGAGACTGGGGGATGGGGGCTCGGGGAGAGACTGGGGGATGGAGGCTCGGGCGGGGGAGACTGGGGGATGGGGGCTCAGGCGGGGGAGACTGGGGGATGGGGGCTCGGGCGGGGGAGACTGGGGGATGGGGGCCCGGGGCGAGACTGGGGGATGGGGGCTCGGGGGGAGAGACTGGGGGATGGGGGCTCGGGGAAGGACTGGGGGATTGGGGGCTCGGGGGGAGACTGAGGGATGGGGGCTCGGGGGGAGACTGAGGCTGGGGGCTCGGGGGACTGAGGATGGGGCTTGGGCAGGGGAGACTGAGGGATGGGGGCTTGGGCAGGGGAGACTGGGGGATGGGGGCTTCGGGGAAGACTGAGGGATGGGGGCTCGGGGAGAGACTGGGGGATGGGGGCTCGGGGGGTGAGACTGGGGGATGGGGGCTCGGGGGGAGAGACTGGGGGATGGGGCCTCGGGCGGGGAAGACTGGGGGATGGGGGCTCGGGCGGGGGCAGACTGGGGGATGGGGGCTCGGGCGGGGGAGACTGGGTGATGGGGGCTCGGGGACAGACTGGAGGATGGGGGCTCAGGCGGGGGAGACTGGGGGGATGGTGGCTCGGGCGGGGGAGACTGGGGGATGGGGGCTCGGGTGGGGGAGACTGGGGGGTGGGGGCTCGGGGGGGAGACTGGGGGATGGGGGCTCGGGCGGGGAAGGCTGGGGGATGGGGGCTCGGGCGGGGGAGACTGGGGGATGGGCGCTCGGGTGGGGGAGACTGGGGGATGGGGGCTCGGGGGGGGAGACTGGGGGATGGGGGCTCGGGCGGGGAAGACTGGGGGATGGGGGCTCGGGCGGGGGAGACTGGGTGATGGGGCTCGGGGACAGACTGGAGGATGGGGGCTCGGGTGGGGGAGAGACTGGAGGATGGGGGCTCGGGGGGAGACTGGGGGATGGTGGCTCGGGTGGGGAGACTGGGCGATGTGGGCTCGGGGGGAGACTGGGGGATGGGGGCTCGCGGGGAGAGACTGGGGGCTCGGGGAGAGACTGGGGGCTCGGGGAGAGACTGGGGGATGTGGCTCGGTGGGGAGGCTGGGGGCTCGGGGGGAGAGACTGGGGTATGGGGGCTCGGGGAGAGACTGGGGGGATGGAGGCTCGGGGGAGACTGGGGGCTCGGGGGGAGACTGGGGGCTCGGGGGGAGAGACTGGGTGATGGGGGCTCGGGGGGAGACCGGGGATGGGGGATCGGGGGGAGGGCTCGGGGGGACTGGGGGCTCGGGAGAGACTGGGGGATGGGAGGCTCGGGGGAGACTGGGGCGACTGGGGCTCGGGGGGAGACCTGGGGGGCTCGGGGGGAGACCGGGGGATGGGGCTCGGGGGGGAGAGACTGGGGGGATGGGGGCTCTGGGGGAGAGACTGGGGGGATGGGGGCGCCGGGGGGAGACTGGGGATGGGGGCTCGGGGAGACTGGGGGGCTCGGGGAGAGACTGGGGGATGGGGGCTCGGGGGGAGAC
>NC_140995.1:234752605-234787814 GCF_052327205.1 Somniosus microcephalus | reverse complement strand
CTGTGGAGGCCAAGTCACTGAATATATTTAAGAAGGAGATTGATAGATTTCTAGACACAAAAGGCATCAAGGGGTATGGCGAGAGCGCGGGAATATGGTATTGAGATAGAGGATCAGCCATGATCATATTGAATGGCGGAGCAGGCTCGAAGGGCCGAATGGCCGACTCCTGCTCCTATTTTTCTATGGGCCGGGTCTTTGCTGCGGTATGGCTCTACGAGCATTAGCCACCCTCACTAAAGTGGCCAATCACCTAGCCAAGGTGGCGAGAGTTGTCCAACTATTAACTGGGACGCACCACAGCCATTAAGGGGCACGGGAGCATTGTGGTTATGTTACTGAACTAGTAATCCAGGAGTCTGAACTAATGATCTGGAGACGAGTTCAAATCCCTCCAGGGAAGTCGGGAATTGATTAAATAATTAAATATCTGTTGGTTGCAAAAACCCATCTGGTTCACTAATGTCACTTTAGGGAAGGAAATCTGCCGTCCTTACCCGGTCTGGCCTATATGTGACTCCAGACCCACAGCAATGTGGTTGATTCTTAACTGCCCTTGGAAATGGCCACTAGGAAGCCACTCCGTCATATCAAAAAAACTGCTACGATGGACAGCAGCGGGTCGAGACGGTGGCTTCTCCAGGGCAATTAGAGATGGGCAATAAATGCTGGCCTTGCCAGCGATGCCCACATCCCGTAAACAAATAATAAATAAAAAAACTAGCCCATTTGGTTCACTGGGCAGCGATCAATGACAGGACCTGTGGTTAATATTCCCTTCCCTAATCCAAGAGCACTGAGTTTAGAAGATTGAGAGGGGATCTCATCGAAACCTATAAAATTCTGTCAGGCCTGGACAGACTAGATGCAGGAAGGATGTTCCCGATGGCCGGGGAGTCCAGAACCAAGGGTCATAGTCTAAGGATAAGGGGTAAGCCATTTAGGACTGAAATGAGGAGGAATTTCTTCACCCAGAGAGTGGTGAACCTGTGGAATTCTCTGTCACAGAGGGCGGTGGAGGCCAGTTCATTAAGTATATTCAAGAAAGAGTTGGATATATTTCTTAAGGCTAAAGGGATCAAGGGATATGGGGAGAAGGCAGGGACAGGGTACTGAATTTGGATGATCAGCTATGATCTCATTGAATGGCGGAGCAGGCTCGAAGGGCCTACTCCTGCTCCTATCTTCTGTGTTTCTATGTTTCTAAGCCAACTGTAGCATCGTTAATTCAACACAGACTGGGGCCTTCATGGGCGGGTATCGCACGGAGCAGTGTATTTACCAACTAAACCATCGGGGAGCTCACTCACACAAGGATAACACGCTACCGGGCTGGGAAAGAGCCAAATCGATTCTGTGCTCTGCTGGTTTGGGTGTACATGAGATGGAGAGCCAGAGTGAAAGAGTAAAGGGACGGAGACTCTGCTTCGCTGCTAACCTGGCCGCCGCTCTATATCGGGCAAGCCCAATGGCATTTGCCCCAGGGCAGTTTTAACTGGCTGTAAATTTCAGGTTCCACGCCAAAGGAATTATGTTGATAACAGAGTGGCGCCTGTTCAATGATGGGTGCTAGATGCACACAAGATATGGCTGCTTTAGGAGACCAGGAATGGCAAGCCACATAACGCGTAATGTATTTTTCTGCTGCTAAAGTAAGTCACCTTGTTACGCAAACGGCAAGTTCATTTGAGAGTTTAGTTGCTCTCCACGCTGCAGGGAAGAACCTTGGCATGGTTTTTTATTATTTTTTGTTAAAAAGGAGCACTCGGTAAGGTCGATTAAAAGAGACATTCTTATTTAGGTATTTTCTGTTCTTGAAGAGTTTCAAAAGGTACATTCGAAATTTCTGTCCTTACATTTTGTTCCTGTGAGACAGAAATTTGAAGTGTGATTGACGGGAAATGTACACCACTTATATAACTAGCAGATCCCTTGTGGCGTTATTCATGTTAAGTGAGAGGATGCACTCTTTTATAAAAGTCAGAAACATTATACTATTTAAAGTGAATGCGCGTGTTCCTTTCAGGCTACATGCCTAATAATGTTAAGTAAATAGTGGGTTCATACAGAGGTCAATTAAGAGGGCGCTGCTGTTAAGTAAATACTGGGAGACTGCAGACATTCTGTCTCTGGTATATCGAGAACTATTGCTTTTCCTATATATTGTTCTTTGACGTGTGGCAGAAAGTTGTGACTGACAGGGAATGCACGCTACTTGTACTATTTTGTAATACGATCAATAGATTACCCATCTCTTCTCTTATCTCTTAGGCAGTCCCTCGGAACCGAGGATGACTTGCTTCCACATTAAAAATGAGCTCGCAGGTGACTGATGAGTCCAATGCGGGACCTACAGTCTCTGTCACAGCTGGGGCAGACAGTGGTTGAAGGGGCGGGTGGGTGGGGTGCTTGGGTTGACGTGCACTCCTTGCGCTTGGCTTCCGCTTGCTCCGGGCGAAGAGACTCAGCTGTGGCTCAGTGGCTAGCACGCTCGCCTCCGAGTCAGAAGGTTGTGGGTTCAAGTCCCACTCCAGAGACTTGAGCACATAATCTAGGCTGACACTCTTGGTGCAGTACTGAGGGAGCGCTGCACTGTTGGAGGTGCCATGTTTAAAATGAGACGTTAAGCCGTCCCTCTGATCCTGTCCTTCCTAGGGTCCTACCATTCATTGTGTATTCCCTTGCCTTGTTAGTCCTCCCAAAATGCATCACCTCACACTTTTCAGGGTTAAATTCCATTTGCCACTGTTCTGCCCATCTAACCAACCCATCTATATCGTCCTGTAGCCTGAGGCTTCCCTCCTCGCTATTTACCACTCCACCAATTTTCGTGTCATCTGCAAACTTACTGATCATACCTCCTACATTCATATCTAAATCAGCAAAGGACCCAGCACCGATCTCTGTGGTACACCACTGGACACAGGCTTCCAGTCACAAAAACAATCTTCGACCATCACCCTCTGCCTCCTGCCACTAAGCCAATTTTGGATCCAATGTGCCAAATTGTCCTGGATCCCATGGCCTCTTACCTTCTTGACCAGTCTCCCATGTGGGACTTTGTCAAAAGCCTTACTGAGGTCCATGTAGACTACATCAACTGCACTACCCTCATCCACACACCTAGTCACCCCCTCGAAAAATTCAATCAAATTGATTAGACATGATCTCCCCCTGACAAAGCCATGCTGACTATCCTTGATTAATCCTTGCCTCTCCAAATGGAGACTAATTCTGTCCCTCAGAATTTTTTCCAATAATTTCCCTACCACTGATGTTAGGCTCACTGGCCTGTAATTCCCTGGTTTATCCCTACTACCCTTCTTGAATAATGGTACTACGTTAGCTGTTCTCCAGTCCTCTGGCACCTCCCCTGCGGCCAGAGAGGTTCTGAAAATTTGTGTCAGAGACCCTGCAAGCTCCTCCCTTGCCTCACACAGCAGCCTGGGATACATCTCATCTGGGCCTGGGGATTTATCCACTTTTAAGCCTGCTAAAACTGCTAGTACCTCCTCCCTCTCAATACTAATTTGTTCAAGTATATCACAATCCCCCTGCCTGATTTCTATGCCTACATCGTCCATCTCCATAGTGAACACAGATGCAAAATATTAATTTAAAACCTCACCTACATCTTCCGGCTCTACAAACAGATTGCCACTTGGTCCCTAATGGGCCCTACACTTTCACTGGTTATCCTCTTGCCCTTAATATACTTATAAAACATCTTGAAATTTTCCTTTATTTTGCCCGCCAGTGTTTTTTCATGCCCCCTCTTCGCTCTAATTTTTTTTTTTTTTTTTTTTTTAATTAAAAAGTACCTCCCTGCACTTTCTATACTCCTCTAGGGCTTCCACTGTTTTTAGTCCTTTGTATCTGCCAAAAGCCTCCCTTTTTTTCCTAATCCATTCTTGTATATCCCTTGACATCCAGGGTTCCCTGGGCTTGTTGGTCCCACCCTTGACCTTTACGGGAACATGTTGACGTTGTACTCTCTCTATTTCTTTTCTGAAAGACTCCCACTGCTCTGATGTGGATTTTCCTACAAGTAGCTGATCCCAGTTCACTTTGGCCAGATCCTGCCTTATTATATTAAAATCGTCCTTCCCCCAATTTAGAACCTTTATTTCCGGTCCATCTTTGTTCTTTTCCATGACTACCTTAAATCTCACCGAATTATGGTCACCGTCACCAAAATGCTCTCCTACTGACACTTCCACCACTTGCCCGGCTACACTCCCTAGAATTAGGTCCAGTACCACCCCCTTTCTTGTAGGACTTTCTACATGCTGGCTCAAAAAGCTCTCCTGGATGCACTTTAAGAATTCCGCACCCTCTAAGCCTTTCACACTCTGACTATCCCAGTTAATATTCCAGAAGTTGAAATCCCCTACTATTTCTACACTTCTGATATTTGCCTACATATCTGTGCCTCTATCTTCCCCTGACTGTTTGGGGGCCTATAGTACACTCCCAGCAAAGTGCTTGCCCCCTTTTTGTTTTTAAGTTCTACCCATATGGCCTCATTAGAGGAACTTGCTAAGATATCATCCCTCCTTACAGCAGTAATTGACTCCTTGATTAATATTGCAACACCCCCTCCTCTTTTACACCCCCCTCTGTCTCGCCTGAAGATTCTATACCCCGGAATATTGAGCTGCCAGTCCTGACCCTCCCTCAACCATGTCTCTGTGATAGCAACAATATCATACTCCCATGTGTTCATCAACACCTTCAATTCATCTGCCTTACTTGCAAAACTCCTTGCATTAAAATAAATGATATCCAGCCTTGCCATACTCCCTTGTGCCGTTACATATTTGCTCTGCCTTCCAAGCTAACTTGTTTTTTCCTTTATATTTGGCTGTGCATCACCCTCTGCTATAGCTCCACCCCGTATCCCATCCCCTTGCCAAATTAGTTTAAAACCGCACCCCCCCGCCCCCACAAACAGTACTAGCAAACCTCCCCGCAAGGATGTTGGTCCCGTTCCGGTTCAGGTGCAACCCGTCCAACTTGTACAGGTCCCACCTTCCCCAGAAGCAGACCCAGTGATCCAGGAAACTAAAGCCCTCCGTCCTGCACCAACTCTTTAGCCAGGCATTCACCTGCTCCTCCTATTCCTATACTCACTAGCACGTGGCACCGGGAGTAATCCAGAGATTGCAACCTAATCTGCTACCCAGCTCCCTAAATTCTTGTTGCAGGACCTCATCCCTCTTTCTACCCATGTCGTTGGTACCAATGTGAACCACGACCTCTGACTGTTCGCCCTCCCCCTTCAGAACGCCCTGCAGCCGTTCAGTGACATCCTTGACCCTGGCACCAGGGAGACAACATACCATCCTGGAGTCCCGTCTACGGCCACAGAACCGTCTATCTGTTCCCCTTACGATAGAATCCCCTATCACTATTGCTCTCCCACTCTTTTTCCTCCCCTCCTGTGCAGCTGAGCCACTCGTAGTGCCACGGACTGGGCTCTTGCTGCATTCCCCTGAGAAACCATCTCCCCTAGCAGTATCCAAAACGGAGAGGGAGATGGACCCAGGGGACTCCTGCACTACCTTCCTAGTTCTTTTACTCTGTCTGGCGGTCACCCATTTCCTGTCTGCCTGTGCACTCTTTACCTGCGGTGTGGTGTGACCACCTCGTTAAACGTGCTATCCACGAAGATCTCAGCTTCGTGGATGCTCCACAATGTCTCCAGCCGCAGCTCCAGCTCCGAAACGCGATTGAGTAGCTGTAGCTGGAGACACTTCCTGCACGTGTTCGGCCTGGACACCAAAACTGTCCCTGGCTTCCCACATAGCACAGGAGGAGCACTCCACGCTGCCGAGCTGCCCTGCCATGTCCTACCCTTAATTTACTCCCTTTAATCTAAAGGAAGTAAAGAATATTAAATACACTAGGGACCTTACTTCCCTTTAAACACTACTTACTCTAAATTAGAGACATTACTTTTACTTTAACGACTAGACTGTAGAAATACTCACCAGGTCCTGGAAGCTGACAAAGATAGAAAAAGGAACACCTCCCTCCCCGAACTCCCTCACTCACCAAACTCTCAGCTTAACACTCTGTTCCAAGCTGCACTCCGTCTAGCGCCTTTAACGTAGCAAAATGTCCCAAGGCGCTTCACACACAAACAATTACAATTACTAGATAGCAGCCCATCACCATCGCAGAGCAACTATGAATGGGCAATAAGCAATCAATTTTAAAATGCACAATTCAACCAACTTGTTCTGCTGAAGCTTAGGTCTGGCCAGTGTTTGGATCAAAACAAAATTGTTAATGAAATCGGAGTGCAATGACGTTACATCCTAAAGTATATACACAGGCATACTTTCAGTCCTGGGGAAAGAGTGCCAAGTGTTCATCGCACAGCTAGAATCAGACTTGTATAAATAGTTTACTGCACTTCAAAAAGAAATTTTACCACTTTAAAGCAGTATTGATGTCTTTAAACACAGGTTTATACCAGTCCCATAGGAACAATGCTCTAGTTTCAAAATATATTTAGGCACACAGGCTGGGGCACATTTCCTCTTTGCTCAGTCCTACAAGTGTTTCAGATTTTCCCTGCCCTAAGCCCAGGAATGTTGCATTGCCTGGGCACCGTGAATACAGGAATGCTGAACAGGGAGGGGGGGGGGGGTGGGGGGGGGGGGGGTGGAGCTGGCCAATTTTCTATTCACCATGGATGGAAAGTCAGGCAAGTGCTGCTCTCTGCTCAATGCTCCTGTATGCACTGGTCCCTCGCAATCCATTGACCCCAGAGGCGGGACCAGGAATAATCTGCCACAGTAAGCTGGTCTCGTTTGGATTTCAGGCGACTTGATATTGAAAAGATGGCACCCAGTGTTCACACGACTAGATCCAGTTCCCTATCCTGGCAGGAGATGAATAACACCGCGCCCCCCCCCCCCCCAAAAAAATAAGTGTCTATGATCAGCAGCGTTTATTTGCAACACCAGTGGGTTGGACCAGATTTCTGATTGGTCCCCACCCTTCCGATCCCCTGACCTTCTCCACAGGGAGAAAAGCGTGGTTGAGGCCGCAGTCCTGCGGCTAGGCGCATACGTGTTTGGAACCTCCGGTGCGCATGCGCAGCCACAATGTCGGGTGCGCATGCGCGGTTCCGGGACGGTGTTTAGGCACCCCCCCCCCAACCCCACCAATACATCGCGCAACTTTAAATGCATCAGTGTATGTCTCCTGTATGACTCTGGACTGCACCAGGCTGCATGTTTACACCACTGGACATGCAGGGAGCCTCAGCAAGCCGATTCCAATTCCCTTTTCCCAGATGCTGTATCTGCATTATCATAAATACCCGTGATTGATGCATTCCCAGCAGATTTTGCGTTTCATAGTGATATTACATCACCTTATGCAAACGTGTGATTAGCAGAATAGAAGTTGATGTACAGCCAAGTTTTTGGGGACGGTGAGTAATTTGGAAACAAGTTCTTTTTTTCTTGAAATAGAACATTTTGTATTCTGACCCATGGTTTTTTGTCTCCCTATTCACCGATTAAACATTTAAAAAAAATCATAATAAAAAAGCTTCTGCTCCATCCCCTGCTGGAAAATGCATGTATTTGACTATCGGTTAAAGACAGGATTGGACTTGGCTGTGATGGCCTACACAGCCGAATAGTATACCGACATTTGTTGTACAGGCTTACACCTGAAGAGAGGCCCTCTTGGACAAGGTACCGGAGGGCAGGGCAAGGGCAGCAGGCACAGGGGAACACCACCAGCTCCAAGTTCCCCTCCAAGTCACACACCATCCAGCCTTGGAAATATATCGGCCGTTCCTTCATCGTCGCTGGGTCAAAATCCTGGAACTCCCTCCCTAACAGCACTGTGGGAGTTCCTTCGCCACACGGGACTGCAGCTGTTCAAGGCGGCGGCTCACCACCACCTTCGCAAGGGCAATTAGGGATGGGCAATAAATGCTGGCCCTGCCAGCAACACCCGCATCCAGTCAATTAATTTAAAAAAAAAAAAATGGTATCCCTGGAACAGTACCAGCAAGAGTCAGTGGCTTCGGGAGGGGAGGAAAAAATTAGTTGTAATTTTTGGCAACAGTTTGATGAAACTGCAATTTGAAAAAGCTCTCCAAGAGTTTATTTTCAATTGGCAGCCTATTATATTTTTTAAAAATGAAGCCATTGTCCATTTTGATTATGGGTATTTATGATAATGCAGGTACAGTATCTGGGAAAAGGGAATCAAAATCAGTTTGCTGGTGCAGTCCTCAGCAATGTTCCCAGTATTTTATGGGGGGTACACAGCCCCCATAAAGGGGCAGTGCGACCCATTCACAGTTTTTAAACATTGAAAAAGGTCTGCCACGGGCTGCGCGGAACCGGCAGAGTCGAGGGAACATTTGTCCCGAGTTAAACAGACTAGAAGGTCCCAGGTTTCATCCCCAAGTCTGTACAGAGTTGGCCGATTTCAGCAGGTGCAGCAGTCGTGATGCTACAACTTGCCTCAGTGTTTGAGCTTTTCTTTGGTGGGGGGGGGGGGGGGGCGGTGGGGGAGAGGAGTAGTTGGGGCTCTCAGATTTCTGTGTGGATATCAAGTGAGGATATATTTCTTAAGGCTAAAGGGATCTAGGGGTATGGGGAGAAAGCAGGGACTGGGTACTGAAATTGGATGCTCAGCCAGGATCGCATTGAATGGCGGAGCAGGCTCGAGGGGCCGAATGGCCTACTCCTGCTCCTATCTTCTATGTTTCTATGGGACAGCGATGCCCTCAGTTAAATGGCCTTCAGGCTCATGTATGAAGCACTGCCACTCGAGGGAGCGGCCAGAGGACTGCGAGTGACCCTGATCTGTACTCTTGCCAGAGTCAGTGCCCTGGGGGAGGAGGAAGTCAGTCATTTTGCTAATCAGATACAGAATATTTATACACTGAATACAGCATACGTGGGCAACTGGCTCCAAATAGCCTTGTGTGCATTCCTGAGCTTCATCGCTCCATCGGCGCTATATAAATGTGCATCTTTGTTTCTTTGTTAATGCTTGCAGTACCCATGCTATGGTGGAAACTTTTCTATCTTGGATTTCATGCTACATCAAATCCTTAGTGACCTCCTAATTTTTCATCCCCTTGCATACCAATTTTTTTAACCATATTTAAACCTGAAGTTTTAGTGCTCTTCTAGAAAAAATTTCCTCCGTTTAAACTTCCAAGTAGATTTGAACAACAACTTGTATTTACACAGCGCCTTTAATGCAGTAAAACATCCCAAGGTGCGTCACAGGAGCGATTGTCAGACAAAATTTGACACCGAGCCACATAAGGAGATATTAGGCCAGGTGACCAAAAACTTGGTCGAAGAGGTCGGTTTTAAAGAGCAGGTTAAAGGAGGAGAGGTAGAGAGATTTAGGGAGCGAATTCCAGAGTGCAGGACCTAGACAATGATGGGGCAAAAGAAATCAGGGAATGCACAAGAGTCCAGAATTTGAGGAACGCAGAGTTTTCACAAAGCTGGAGGAGGGTAGAGAGATAGGGAAGAGGGGGACGAGGCCATGGAGGGATGTGAACACAAGAATGAGAATTTTAAGTTCGAGGCGTTGCTAGAACGGCAGCGAATGCAAGTCAGCGAGCAAAAAATGTTAGAGCTCATCACTTTTGTCTTGCTAATTTTCTCCTTTCCTCTTCTCCTGAAGGCACTAACTCATGCTGCAGTCTGGCTCTATTGACACTCCTCGGCCCAAGCCAAATGGCTCTCAATCAAGCAGCAGCTTAGACAGTGTGTGCTGGCAAGCTCTTCAATCATGAAGGGTATCACGGCCGAGCCCGATCTTGTTCTCGCTGGACACACATTTTCCATCTGCGGTCGCTGGCCGCAAATCAGGACAGAAAACGGGGGCCAACTGTCCCCCTTTCCTAAACCAGGCACGCCGAGACCACATGCAAGCGCAACCCCCCCCCCCCCCCCCCAACCCACCACCCCACCCCACCCACCACCCCACCCCCCCACCACTGGCTGAAATCAGCTAACTCATGACGAGCCTCAACACTTCCGATAAATATCCTGGCCAAAGTCTCCTACTATTCAGACACTTGGCATTTTCCCAAATGTGTGGTCTGTGGATCACTGCAACGATAATTAACGTAACAGGGCAGCCATGACTTGTACTGTTATGACTTAATACAGTTGGAGAATATATGAATACATATTCCCAGAAAAGCTGGTTATTTCCTCCAGCTAAAGAATGCCTTAGCCAACAGCAGTCTTCAGTTCCCATTTTCTAAGTTAACAGCAGAGGATTTGCTAAATGCAAGGGTTTGCGCAATGCAAATCTGGTTGTACGTTTAAATGACTAAATTAAAGCCCATGGGATTAAAGGGGCAGTGGCAGCGTGGATATGAAATTGGCTAAGGGACAGAAAACAGAGTAGTGGTGAACGGTTGTTTTCCAGACAAGAGGGAAGTATACAGTGGTGTTCCCCTGTTGTCGGTATTAGGACCACTGCTCTTTGATGTTTATGGTATGTTGGCCTTCATTGCAAGAGGATTTGAGTACAGGAGCAAGGATGTCTTACTAGTTATACAGGGCCTGGGTGAGACCACACCTGGAGTACTGTGTGCAGTTTTGGTCTCCTTACCTAAGAAAGGATATACTTGCCATAGAAGGAGTGCAGTGAAGGCTCACCAGGCTGATGCCTGGGATGGCAGGACTGTTGTATGAGGAGAGATTGGGTCGACTAGGCCTGTGTTCACTAGAGTTTAGAAGAATGAGAGGGGATCTCATTGAAACGTATAAAATTCTGACAGGGCTAGACAGACTAGATGCAGGGAGGATGTTTCCCCTGGCTGGGGGGTCTAGAACGAGGGGTCACAGTCTCAGGACACGGGGTAGAACATTTAGGACTGAGATGAGGAGAAATTTCTTCACTCAGAGGGTGGCGAACTTGTAGAATTCTCTACCACAGAAGGCTGTGGAGGCCAAGTCACTGAATATATTTAAGAAGGACAGATAGATTTCTAGACGCAAAAGGCGTCAAGGGGTATGGGGAGAGAGCGGGAATATGGTATTGGGATAGAGGATCAGCCAT
Organism: Somniosus microcephalus; assembly: GCF_052327205.1. Classification (NCBI taxonomy): domain Eukaryota; kingdom Metazoa; phylum Chordata; class Chondrichthyes; order Squaliformes; family Somniosidae; genus Somniosus; species Somniosus microcephalus. Next base: position 234,776,735 of record NC_140995.1, on the reverse strand, counting down.
GATCATATTGAATGGCGGAGCAGGCTCGAAGGGCCGAATGGCCTACTCCTGCTCCTATTTTTCTATGTTTCTATATTAATGACTTGGATTTAGGTATACAGGGCATAATTTCAAAGTTTGTAGATGACATGAAACTCGGAAATATAGTAAACGATAAGGAGGATAGGAACAGGCTTCAGGAGGACATAGACAGACTGGTGAAATAGGCAGACACATGGCAGATGAAAGTTAACGCAGTGTGAAGCGATACATTTTATTAGGAAGAATCAGGAGAGACAATATAAACTAAATGGCACAATTTTAAAGGGGGTGTAGGAACAGAGACCTGGAGAGAGCGGGGGTGTATGTAAAAAAAATCTTGTAAGGTGGCAGGACAAGTTGAGAAGGCTGTCAAAAAAGCATACAGGATCCTTGGCTTTATTAATAGAGGCAGAGAGCACAAAAAGTTATGCTAAACTTTTATAAAACACTTGGTTAGGCCTCAGCTGGAGTATGGTGTTCAATTTTGGGCACCAGACTTTAGGAAGGATGCAGAAGGGATTTACTAGAATGGTACCAGGGATGAGGGACTTCAGTTATGTGGATCAACTGGAGAAGCTGGATCGACTTAGAACAGAGAAAGTTAAGCGGAGATTTGATAGAGGTGTTCAAAATCATGAATGGGTTTGATAGAGTAAATAAGGGGAAACTGTTTCCAATGGCAGACGGGTCGGTAACCAGAGGACACAGATTTAAGGTGATTGGCAAAAGAACAAGAGGGGACATGAGGAAACATTTTTTTACGCAGCGAGTTGTTGTGATCTGGAATGCGCTGCCTGAAAGGGCGGTGGAAGCAGATTCAATAGTAACATTCAGAAGGGAATTGGAAAAATACTTGAAGGGGAAAAAATTTGCAGGGCTATGGGGAAAGAGCAGGGGGGAGTGGGACTAATTGGAGAGCTCTTTCAAAGAGCCGGCACAGGCACGATGGGCTGAATGGCCTCCTTCTGTGCTGTATCATCCTATGATGTCTGGAAAGCCCAAACCCAGAATCGGGCGCTCAGCCGAGCGCGCAGGCTGACCACGGTGAGGCAAAGAATGCCGGTTGCTGTAGTCTTTGTGCAAATCAGCATTACCATCGCCAAATCCCCCACCATCAACATCCTGGGGTTCACCATTGACCAGGAACTTAACTGGACCAGCCACATAAATACTGTGGCAACAAGAGCGGGTCAGAGGCTGGGAATTCTACAGCGAGTGTCTCACCTCCTGACTCCCCAAAGCCTTTCCACCATCTACAAGGCACAAGTCAGGAGTGTGATGGAATACTCTCCACTTGCCTGGATGAGTGCAGCTCCAACAACACTCAAGAAGCTCGACACCATCCAGGACAAAGCAGCCCGCTTGATTGGCACCCCATCCACCACCTTAAACATCCACTCCCTCCACCACTGGCGCACCGTGGCTGCAGTGTGTACCATCTACAAGATGCACTGCAGCAACTCGCCAAGGCTTCTTCGGCAGCACCTCCCAAACCAGCGACCTCTTCCACCTAGAAGGACAAGGGCAGCAGGCACATGGGAACACCACCAGCTCCAAGTCACACACCATTCTGAATTAGAAGTATATTGCCGATCCTTCATCGTCGCTGGGTCAAAATCCTGGAAGTCCCTCCCTAACAGCACTGTGGGAGCACCTTCACCACACGGACTGCAGCGGTGGCCTCGCCAGCGACGCCCAGATCCCGTAAGCGAATAAAATAAAAATAAATAAAATTGTCCAGGGTAGGAAATGAACCACTTCAAAATCCGGGCAGATCTACAACAGCTCCGAGAGAAATGCCGACTGCAGACACTGGGTGCCTAAAATGTGAAATCTTTTCCATTCCTTGGCTCTGACATTTGAGTAATTCTCAAAGAAATTTTTCAGATCACAGAAAACAAGAGGGGGGGGGGGGCGGCGACAACCTGTGCTGCGCCAGTCGGGAGAAAGGACTTTTATTCATGGAGCATCTTATGGGACTTCCCAAAGGTGCCTCACACCCAAGGAATTAGTTTCCAGGTGTAGTCACTATTGTTACGTAGGTAAATGCTGCAGCCATATTGTGCACAGCAAGATCCCGCAAACAGCAAATTAGATGAGCAGGAAGAGAGGAGGGTAATGGGATTAGTTTGGGTTGCTCCAGCAACGAGCCGGCATAGACATCATGGACTGAACGGCCTCCTTCTGCGCTGTAAACCTCTACAGTGTGGTACAATTCCTACAAATGGTCACTTACAGCGTCAGACAGGACCTCGCTCTTCGCTGGAAGGATGTGAGCAATGCGAACGTGCGGCACCAGGTCGGAAACGATCTCGCGGAGCTGCGCGGAGTCCAAATCCCGCTTCTTCACCCCGCGTTTGTTGACGCTGTGGGCCGTCCCATTCAGCAAATTGGGCTCTGTGGCACGCAAGAGAGGAAAACAAAGCTTTTAGTTACGACACAGATTTTAATATGCCTTTGTAGTGAGTCTTTGCGCACCGAGCAAGCCTTGTCCAGCCAAGAGGGCAACTGAAGCCCTGCTGTTGGGCCTCGGCTGAGGCTGCTATACAAGGAGGTGTGCAAGCAGCACCGAGTGACCCATTCGAAGATTGTCTCTTCCCCTTTGGCATGCCTGGCTCGCACTTGGCATCGCTTTACAATCAAGCCTATCGTTGGGGAGGGTGGGGGCCAGAGTGACACAAACCCTAGACAGCGTGGATAGGCAGGGCCTATTTCCCTTAGCAGAGAGGTCAATAACAAGGGGGCATAGATTTAAAGTAATTGGTAGAAGGAAGGATTAGAGGGGAGTCAAGGAGAACATTTTTCACCCAGAGGGCGGTGGGGGTCTGGAACTCACTGCCTGAAAGGGTGGTAGAGGCAGAAACCCTCACTGCATTTAAAAAAGTACTTGGATATGCACTTGCAGTGCAGTAACCTACAAGGCTACGGACCAAGAGCTAGAAAGTGAGATTAGGCTGGATAGCTCTTTTCGGCCGGCAGTCTCGATGGGCCGAATGGCCTCCTCCTGCGCCGCAAGTTTTAATGATTCTACGATAAACCCACATCCCCATCACTCCAATGGAACAATGCACTGAATTTCTAGGCTTTGAAGATTTGTTGGGATGGAGGGGACAGCATTTAAGCAAACCAGGGAAACAAACCGCAGAAAGTCAGCGGGTGCATTAACACTCCCAACTATAGTCGAGTCAGATTATAGATCCCATTGCACTGGGAACTCCCAGCAACTGGGGGTTTCCAAACCTGAACTGCAGATCGTTTACCACGATGTAAATGCGATCTGAAGCAGTTTAGGCTCCAAGCTCTTCTTTCCTTTTGCACGCAACAGTGTAATGCAATGGTGCAATCAGCTGGTTGAGTTTCACAATGGGGAAGTTCATGGGCATTGGCGGAACCAATCTGAAATCAACTCTCCATACCTGCAGCAACCTTGACTCGCTCACTGCTCTGTGCACGCAGTGTAACTGCACCACGGAGTGGAGAAACTACCCAACGGGGTCAATTTCAGGAGGCCGCACTCCATCCAGAGTACGATTCTCGTGTTGAGCACAATCAGTCCTCCATTTGGTTTCTGCGCTCAACCATCACGCGCTAAATACACGCACAGCTTCTGTCCATGAACAGTTCGAGGGGGTCGGGAAGTCCGGGGGGGGGGGGGGGGGGGGGGCGGTTTCGGTTCAAGGTCCTCAATTCAATCTCGATGACTCTGCATGGTTTTCCAGTAGAGTTAAGCGGCTCCAGAACAGTGCAATGTTGCACCACCACCCCCGCGACTTTCTATTCCCTTGACAGAAGATCGACCATAAGAATGAGGAAGGCCATTCAGCCCATCTAAATTCATCCACCCAGAAAGATACTAAAGTTGCATCCAATTGGTTCTTCACGGCTCCAGGCAGAATTTCCTGATATTCGCCCTTAAGGAGTTCAAACCTGTGGCCTTTTGTCCTGCACATCCAATTTAAAGTAATATTCCTTTACATAATTAATTAAAGTTGTCTGCGGATTCATATGTAAGAAGTCACACAACACCAGGTTATAGTCCAAGAGTTTTATTTGAACTATAACCTGGTGTTGTGTGACTTCTTACATTTGTCCAGCACCGGCATCTCCACACCATGGCTGATTCATAGTCAGTGGGCGGAAAATTCAATCCCTGATTAACGACCAGAGTCACGGACTTTCAGTTTTCTTGGGGGAGGGGTAAACTAGAATGAGCGCCTCAAAACACTGGTACAAAAGAGAGAGTGGTGAGAACGTGGAACTCGCTACCACAGGGAGTGGCGAACAGGACAGATGCATTTAAGGGGAAGCTAGATGAACATACGAGGGAGAAAGGAATAGAGGGTTACGCTGTTAAGAGTTAGGCAAGGACGGGAGGAGGCTTGAGTGGAGCATAAACGCCAGCATGGACCTGTTGGGCCAAAAGGCCAGTTTCTGTGCTGTAAATTCTAGGTAAAAAAAATTCTAGAATCCAATGTAATAAGAATGGAATCAGTGATCGTAAACCGGTGATCCTGGCTACGCTGTTTATTGAAGTGCAGATCTGGAGATCCACTTACACTGCAGTTTGCTCTAATTAAACCTACGATAAGTAAATTCTACAATCCAAATCCAGAGCAGACAGTAAAATCAAAATGGGAGGTCTCTGCGGCCAAGGGCTTTTTGCAACACTTGTGTGTGTGTATATATGAAAAGGCGTGATAAATAATAATAAAAATAAATTCACATATATAAGCAAGCTCAGTATGTGCCCCTAAGCGTTAATTCAGATGTCGGCACTCCACAAATCAAAGCAATTATGATCACAGTGGGACAAGCGCCAGCAAGCAATGAATCTGGCTCCAAACTAGTCGACACATGCAATCATCCAGACTCAACTATTACTGGTCTTTAAGCAGCCGCCCACACCCATAATTATTGCACTACTTCAAACAAGCCTTCGATGTGAAGAGGGAGAGAGGGAAAAAAAAAAAAAACTTTGCATCAGCCCATATTCAACACTGTAAAAAAAGGTCACACGCACACAAGTCACTTTATGTTCAAGGTTGCCAATTTACAAGTGCGGGAGGTGGTCAGGAAGCACAGGATAAGGCGCTGTATGAAGCAGTGAATTTCCCTTCCTGAAGATGTGGCGTCAAGCTGAGCCGCTGTTGTGTGGGCTGCCCGGTGATACCTCACCCCTAAGTGGCTACACTTCATGTGTGAACTAGACACTGAATTCAAGCATAGGACAAACACAACAACTTGCATTTATACAGCGCCCATAATATGAGCAAACATCCCAAGCCGCTTCACAGGAGCGTAATCAGCCAAAAAATTGACAGCGAGCCACGCAAGGAGATATTGGGGCCGGTGATTAAAAGCTTGGTCGAAAAGGTAGGTTTTAAGGAGTGTCTTAAAGGAGGCGGAGAAGTTTAGGGAGGGAATTTCAGAGCTTAGGGCCTAGACGACTGAAGGCATGGCCGCCAATGGTGGGGGCAAAGGAAGTGGGGAATGACTGGTGTCTCAAAGCATGTATGGTCTCCTCCCCCCTCCAAAAAAGCTCCGCAGATTTATCTAGTAAGCGGCTAAGCTATATAAACTAGGACTGCTCCCAGTGTCAATTCCCAGTGTAGAGATCACATTCAGACAGGGATACTACAATAGCCCTTAGCCTCGCTGGGTTATGGGCAAATATTTTAGTAAAATAAAAAGATGCCAGATTGATTGCTAAACAGCCACCCCCCTGCACACACGGTGAAAACAGGATCGAGTTCTGGCTACAGTCTCAGCACGGAGGAACCGTCCACCGACACTCGCTGTCGAGCCGCGCACAATGAACGGGAGGGGTGGGGGGGGGGGGGGGGGGGGTCACTCAGGTAAGGCAGGGAGCCGGTGACTTGTGGAATTATACCCCAGGAAGCAGTCAATGGGCAGAAAATTACGGGCTGGCAAATGGGAGAAGCAGAAAACCCTGGCCATTGTGGTCACGGAAGGTGGGGCCCAAATTTGCGAGGGGTGCGGCGGGGGGAAAAGAAAAAAGAGAAACACACGCTAAAATAGTGGAGCAAAATAAAAGTACCATCTTAGTGCTCTGGCTGAAATATGAAACTTTCAGATAGGGGAATTGGGGCTGGAAGAGATTAGTTTCATGCCGAGCTATAGAAGTGTCTCAAAGCTGGTAGTTTTGGGAGGTTCCACGCCACATTTTCACAGCCAAGCTGTACCGAAACATTACGTTACCGCAAACGGCAGCAATGACGAGATTATGATGTACAGGCAGTAGCTCAAACTATTAAGACGATGATTAGGCCACAGCAGAGACCATCACCAGACAGTAAAAAGCAGCAGGACCCTAACTAGGTCAGAACACGGGAACTGGCAGGCGCCCCGGGACTGCAGGTCAGCGAGTCTCTGCTGCACTCGATACACCTGCGCATAACTCACCTTCATCCGACAGACGCTTTGCCAGCTGGTGTTCAGCCCATTTAATCACAGCCTTCAGGATATCGTGTTCACTTGCCTGCAAAGGGGGGTGGGGGGGGGGGGGAAAGAGGAGAGGCACCACGTCAGCATCAATATCACAGTTTTTCTCCACTGCTACATTTTTTCCACCCTCCTCTCCTGAAGGTGCCGACTCTCGCTGGGGTCAAAAACATTAATCATGCCGGATTTTGGTGCCCTCATATTCATAGCCAGCCAGGAAATAGTCATCTGTTGTCCTCTAGTACCACACCCAAACTTCACATGCCCCCAGATAGCAACGGCCAACAGGCCACGAGAACGGACATAACCGAACCCAATCTGGTCTTACCCCCTACCCCAAACGGATTATAATCAGTGGCAGAGGCTGGAACCGATTCCCTTCCTTAGTCCAGTGTTGCTCAGGCCAGTCATGGTGTCACTAGACACCTTTACTCTGGGAGGATTGGAATATAAGGGGGTAGAAGCTATGCTGCAGTTGTACAAAGCCCTGGTTAGACCCCACCTGGAGTACGGTGTTCAGTTCTGGGCACCACACCTTAGGAAACATATATTGGCATTGGAGGGAGTGCAGCGTAAGTTTACTGGAACGATACCTGGACTTCAGGGGATAAATTACAAGGAGAGATTACACAAACTAGGAATTTCGATTAAGGGATGACTTGATCAAAGTATTCAAGGTATTGAGGGGAACGATAGGGTAGATAAAAACTATTTCTGCTAGTTGAGGAATCTAGGACTAGGGGACATAGCCTAAAAATTAGCCAGGCCTTCCAGGAGTGAAGTTAGGAAACACTTCTACACGTGAAGGGTGGTAGAAGTTTGGAACTCTCTTCCGCAAACAGCAGTTGATGCTGGGTCCATTGTTCATTTGAAATCCGAGATTGATAGATTTCTGTTAACTAAAAAGGTATTACGGGGATATGGAGCAAAGGCGGGTAGATGGAGTTAGGTCACAGATCAGCCATGATCTCACTGAACGGTGGAACAGGCTCGAGGGGCTGAATGGCCTCCTCTTGCGCGGTATCATTCAAAGTTTCTATAATTTCACACCGATCAAGTCATTCAGTTCGGGATATTACAATTACCCTCAGCCGCGATGGGTTATGGAGGAGTTTTCTTTTAATAATTAAAAAAATGGTCGAATTCCCACATCTGATTGCTGCCCCCGCGACCCCTGCACACACATAGATGTCTGGTGAAAATAGGATAGAGATTGTGTTGTGCCGGAGGCTGTAAATAGAAAGCATATCCCACAGGCTCCTGGTTCTGTATGGCTTAGTACAAAAACATTTGAATCTGTCTCAGACAGCTAGAATTAAAACATACCCAACTAATGATATAGTTCCATCAATACAGCGCTTTATTAAAAAAAAATTATATTATAGAAATATTATAGTGTTTTACTCTCGAGCACCCTTTTGCTCAGAGTAAGGACACCGCGGAGGTAAATAGGCATGATTAGAGGGACAGGCTCAAAACACTTCAAAGAGAGGGGTTTTTTGAAGGAGGGGAGAAGGAGATAGCATGACAAACTGATCAAAAAATGCACAGCCCTCCTGATACATTCCTTACAAGCCTAGACAAGCCTTCTTCCAATAACCACCCCACCCCCCAACATACACCAAAAAAACCACAAGAAAAGACATTCTCACTTCAAAATTTTTTTGTTGAGTGCAGTTACTGCTCAACGTCGAATCTTGAAAAGGTAAAAAAAAAGGAAACTGACTCCACAACACCTAAAAGCACACAACAGCTGCAGCAACTCGCCAAGGTTTCTTCGGCAGCACCTCCCAAACCCGCGACCTCTTCCACCTAGAAGGACAAGGGCAGCAGGCGCATGGGAACACCGCCACCTCCAAGTTCCGCCCCTCCAAGTCACACACCATCCTGACTTGGAAATATATCGCCGATCCTTCATCGTCGCTGGGTCAAAATCCTGGAACTCCCTCCCTAACAGCACTGTGGGAGCACCTTCACCACACGGACTGCAGCGGTTCAAGGCGGCGGCTCACCACCACCTTCTCAAGGGGCAACTAGGGATGGGCAATAAATGCCGGTCTCGCCCAAATCCAGTGAATGAATTTTTTTTTTTTTTTTTTTAAATCTCGTTTAATGTCAGTACTTTTGACTTCCGAAAGCTCAGGGCCTCACTTAGCCAGTGGCAAAACCAAAGCAGATTCACTAGTGCCCAAAGCCAGGGAGAATGCTGAATATTCCGGCATGCCACAGAGACTCCGGCAAGTTTACTTTGGTATTGCCGGCAGCTTCGCGGGACCAGTGCGCTGGCGGGTGCGGCACTGGCGCAATATCAAAAGCAGCTGATGTCAATGCACATAGTGGAGTGGAGTGGAACAGAGTGAGCCACTTTTAAAACACAGACTTCAGGTGATCGGAAAGAATGGGCCCCAGTTTAGAAGATACTGGCTTCTGCCAACCAATACTTCAGCTTTTGCACCGTAGCATTTAAATACGCACCGGTGGCAAAAACAGGAAGGTAGATTATTATCTGAGCGGCAATAGATTGGGAGAAGGGGAAGTGCAACGAGACCTGGGTGTCCTTGTGCACCAGTCGCTGAAGGTAAACATGCAGGTGCAGCAGGCGGTTAAGAAGGCAAATGGTATGTTGGCCTTCGTAGCGAGAGGGTTCGAGTACAGGAACAAGGATGTCTTGCTGCAGTTGTACAGGGCCTTGGTGAGACCACAGCTTGAGTATTGTGTGCAGTTTTGGTCGCCTTATCTGAGGAAGGATGTTCTTGCCATGGAAGGAGTGCAGCGAAGATTCACCAGGCTGATACCTGGGATGGCAGGAATGACGTATGAAGAGAGATTGGGTCGATTGGGCTTGTATTTGCTAGAGTTTAGAAGAATGAGGATTTCTCATTGAAACTTATAAAATTCTAACAGGACTAGACAGACTAGATGCAGGAAGGATGTTCCCAATGGCGGGGGAGTCCAGAACCAGGGGTCACAGTCTAAGGATAAGGGGTAAGCCATTTAGGACTGAGATGAGGAGGAATTTCTTCACCCAGAGAGTGGTGAACCTGTGGAATTCTCTACCACACAAGGCAGTGGAGGCCAATTCATTAAATATATTCAAGAAGGAGTTAGATATATTTCTTAAGGCTAAAGGGATATGGGGAGAAAGCAGGGACAGGGTACCGAGTTTGGATGATCAGCCATGATCTCATTAAATGGCGGAACAGGCTTGAGGGGCCGAATGGCCTACTCCTGCTCCTACCTTCTACGTTTCTATGTTTTGTTGCACAACAGTTCATGCAGATCTATTTGTTCATTAAATAAAAGTATTAAAACTGGATAAAACTAAGTCAACTAGACTAGGCTCAAATATCATTACTATATACGTTACAGCTATTCGTGGAAAATACAGATATGATAAGCAATGTTCCCTTTAAGCTGCGTGACCGCGCGGCGCTCTGTAGCTCTCGCTCAGCCAGTGAGGCGGCTTTTAAGTAGAAAAACCGCGCATGCGCGGAATTTTCAATGGCCCCCCAGCCCGTTAATTGGGCCGCGCAACCCAAAAGAATTAAAGGGAACATTGATCATAAGCCTCCAATAATAATACTGTAACATTGTTAAACTAAGCTGGATTGGTTAGCGCATTCTGATTCGTGTATATGCTTTGTTGGAAGAAGTCAGTGCTGAATACAATTAACTATTCGAGACAATACCCGTTAAACACAACATTCAGTTCCAATGAAGGGATCTATCCGAAATGTTCACTTTCAGATGCTGGCTGACTTGCAGTTCAGTTCCAGCACTTTTGGTTCACATTTAAAATGCAGTTATTCTGACAGGGAGCAGAAGAAAATGTACTTGTCCGCACAGCCGTCTTTAAAAGCTTCATGCACACAGCCCCAGTTACTGGTCAGCCGTGGCTCAGTGGGTAGCACTCTCTCTCTCTCTCTCTCGCGCACCTCAGTCAGAAGGTCGTGGGTTCAAGTCCCACTCCAGAGACACGAGCGCAAAATCCAGGCCGACACTCCCAGTGCAGTACCGAGGGAGTGCCGCACTGTCGGAGGTGCAGTCTTTCAGAGGAGAGGTTGAACCGACTCCCTGTCTGTCGTCCTCAGGTGGACTATGCAGAATGCAGGGGAGCTTTCCTGGCCAATATTTATTCCTCAACCAACACCTAAAAACAGATTAGCTGGTCATTTATCTCATTTCTGTTTGTGGGAGCTTGCGGTGCGCAAATTGGCTGCTGCATTCCCTACGTTACAACAGTGACTACACTTCAAAAAGTACTTCATTGGCTGTAAAGCGCTTTGGGACGAACTGAGGTCGTGAAAGGCGCTATAGAAATGCAAGAAACATACAAGATTCTGAGGGGGTTGAACAGGGTAGATGCTGAGAGGATGTTTCCCCTCGTGGGGGAATCTAGAACGAGGGGGCATAGTCTCAGAATAAGAGGGCGCCCATTTAAGACGGAGATGAGGAGGAATTTCTTCTTTCAGAGGGTCGTGAATCTTTGGAATTCTCTACCCCAGAGAGCTGTGGAGGCGGAGTCAGTGAACATATTCAAGGCGGAGATAGGCAGATTTTTGAGCAACAGGGGAGTCAAGAGTCGCCTTATCTGAGGAAGGATGTTCTTGCCATGGAGGGAGTGCAGCGAAGATTCACCAGACTGATACCTGGGATGGCAGGAATGACGTATGAAGAGAGATTGGGTCGAATGGGCTTATACTCGCTGGAGTTTAGAAGAATGAGAGGGGATCTCATTGAAACTTATAAAATTCTAACAGGACTAGACAGACTAGATGCAGGAAGGATGTTCCCAATGGTCGGGGAGTCCAGAATCAGGGGTCACAGTCTAAGGATAAGGGGTAAGCCATTTAGGACAGAGATGAGGAGGAATTTCTTCACCCAGAGAGTGGTGAACCTGTGGAATTCTCTACCACAGAAGGCAGTTCAAGAAGGAGTTAGATATATTTCTTAAGGCTAAGGGGATCAAGGGATATGGGGAGAAAGCAGGGACAGGGTACTGAATTTGGATGATCAGCCATGATCTCATTAAATGGCGGAGCAGGCTTGAGGGGCCGAATGGCCTACTCCTGCTCCTATCTTCTATGTTATGTTTTTTGTTCAGAGGCCTAAAGCGAGGACTGGAATCAGAGCCCTGCAAATTGTTTTCCTTTCTTTAAGATTAAAAGTGACAATGCCATTAAAAAAAAGACAAATGCAACTTTTGGGTGCACAGGGTGATTCCAGGTACCAGGCAGACCGACGTTCTCTATAAGCCGCGCAGCTCTCTGTTGGCCCCACACAGCCCGGGACCGGCTTTTGCAATGTTGAAGTTCGCCCATGCGCAGTATTTTGAATGGGCTGTGCACCCAAACAAAATTACGGGGAACATGGAGGCAGATCCAAACGCACTGGGAGTGGGAATGCCAAGCACAGAGATACCGACATCTCCCTTGCCATTTGCAGTTCATTAATACCAGAATCGGAAGTGATAGGGAAGAAAAAAAAAAAAAGAGACCTGTGTTTGTACACCTCATCATGCCTCTACGAACATCTTACAAGCGCTTCCTATACAACGAATTGCTTTTTATTTTTAAATTCATTTTCGGGATGTGGCCATCACTGGCAAGGCCGGCATTTACTGCCCATCCCTAGAACCGAGTGGCTTGCTAGGCCATTTCAGAGGGCAGTTAAGAGTCAGCCACGATGGCGCGGGCCTGGAGTCACGTATAGGCCCGGACCGGCAGGTTTCCTTCCAGAATTAGCGACCCAGTTGGGTTTTTACGGCAATCCGACAGCTTCATGGTCACTTTTACTGATACCAGCTTTTAAAAAAAAAAAAAAAAAAATCTCCAGATTTTAAAGCTGAATTAAACTGCCATGGAGGGATGTGAACTCACATTCTCTGGACCTCTGAACTAATAGTGCAGTAACATCACCGCTACACTACCGTGCCCACTTTAGAGTGACATGTAGGCAAGCACAGTAGCCAGTTTATTACAGCAAAGAAAAAACGATCAGTTAATTTGTTCTCAGTGGTGCTGGTTGAGGAAGGAATGCTTGCCGGGTTGAGAAATTCCCTGCTCTTCTTTAACTAGTGCAATGGGTTCCCCATCAGAATAGGCAGTCGGGTTTGGTGCTGGTTTAATGTCCTCACTGAAGGGCAGTGGCTTCAAGGTGAAGCATTCCCCCAGTATTGCAATGGCGTGCCAGCTTACATTCTGTGCTCAAGTCCTGGAGCGAAGCCATTACTTTCTGGCACAGCGCTCGCACTGCAGCGTCCAGCAGATGCATTAAATTTAACAAAATATGTTAGGAGCTTAAGTCATCTCAAGAGTAAAACAGAGCAACGGGGCTGCAGTTTGCAGACCTGCTGGGTCTCTGCCTTCCATTCGAGGCCTGCCAGGCTACATAATGTTGACCAAGTTAGGACTAGACGCCATTCAGCCCACAACCTTCGGATTCGGGGGTGGTGGGGGCGGGGGGTGACTAACACTCAACTCCATCCAACAGTAATTAACGGCAGATTCCCACTTGGGATTCCATTTTGAACTCCAGCGTCGTCACTGGGAGTAATTAGCAAATCAGCACTAAAATTCTGGAAAGAATTCCACTCGCATCATGACATTTCGAAAATCATCGGTTAGGCCTCAGCTGGAGTACTGTGTCCAATTCTGGGCACCGCACTTTAGGAAGATACAGTCGGGCCTTGGGGAGGATGCGGAGGAGATTTACTAGAATGGAACCAGGGATGAAAGACTGCAGTTGTGCGGCGAGACCGGAGAAGTTGGGATTGTTCTCCTTAAGAGCAGAGAAGGTCAAGGGGAAATTTGATAGAGGTGTTCAAAATGATGAGGGGTTTTGATAGGAGTAAGTAGAGAGAAACGATTTCCATTGGCTGGGGGGGGTCGGTAACCAGAGGACACAAATTTAAAGTCATTTGGCAAAAGAACCAGAGGGGAGATGAGGAGATTATTTTTTACTCAGCATGCTGTTGTGATCTGGAACGCACTGCCTGAAAGGGCGGTGGAAACAGATTCAGTAGCAACTTTCAAAAGGGAACTGGATAAATACCTGAAGGGGAGAAATTTGCAGGGCTGCGGGGAAAGAGCAGGGGGGAGTGGGACTAATCGGAGAGCTCTTTCAAAGAGCCGGCACAGGCACGATGGGCCGAATGGCCTCCTTCTGTGCTGTACGATTTTATGATTTCAATGTCATTTGATTCTCTCTACTGCTGCCACCACCAGAGACGGGCCAGTAAAGATCAGCGCTTCGTCCTTGTGTGATACACATCAAAACTCGCCCACCAGACACAGCCCAAGGACAAAAATCAAGACTTTTTTTCCACAATTCAACACAGGACAAAATTGCGCAGGCCCTCCATCATAAGGTCAGAAGTGGGGATGTTTGCTGATGATTGCACACTGTTCAGCACCATTCGAGACTCGTCAGATACTGACGCAGTCCGTGTCCATATGCAGCAAGACCTGGACAACATTCAGACTTGGGCTGACAAGTGGCAAGTAACATTCGCACCACACAAGTGCCAGGCAATGACCATCTCCAACAAGCGAGACTCTAACCATCTCCCCATGACATTCAATGGCATTACCATCGCAGAATCCCCCACGATCAACATCCTGGGGGTTACCATTGATCAGAAACTGAACTGGACCAGCCATATAAATACTGTGGCTACAAGAGCAGGCCAGAGGCTGGGAATTCTGCAGCGAGTGTCTCACCTCCTGACTCCCCAAAGCCTTTCCACCATCTACAAGGCACAGGTCAGGAGTGTGATGGAATACTCTCCACTTGCCTGGATGAGTGCAGCTCCAACAACACACAAGAAGCTCGACACCATCCAGGACAAAGCAGCCCGCTTGATTGGCACTCCATCCACCACCTTCAACATTCACTCCCTCCACCACCAGCGCACCGTGGCTGCAGTGTGTACCATCTACAAGATGCACTGCAGTAACTCGTCAAAGCTCCTTCAACAGCACCTTCTAAACCCGCGACCTCTACCACTCAGAAGGACAAGGGCAGCAGACGCATGGGAACATCACCACCTACAAGTTCCCCTCCAAGCTACACATCATCCTGACTTGGACCTGTATCGCCGTTCCTTCACTGTCGCTGGGCCAAAATCCTGGAACTCCCTTCCTAACAGCATTGTGGGTGTAACTACACCATATGGACTGCAGCGGTTCAAGAAGGCGGCTCACCACCATCTTCTCAAGGGCAATTAGGGATGGGCACTAAATGCAGGCCTAGCCAGCGACGCCCACATCCCATCAATGAATAAAAAAAAAAGGCCCGCTATTCCTCTAAAAACTGGAGGTGCCAGAAGAAAACCTAAGCTTACGAGCCGCAGACAGAGTTGCTACCTGCAGGTAATCGGACTGGATGGCTGCCATCAGGTGCTCCTTGCTGAGCTCGAAGAGAATGTCGGAAGCGATGACGTTACTGAACTCCTCACAGAGGAAATGCAGCATCTGACGATGGACCCATTTGGAGCCGTACGGTTGGGAGCTCCACTTCAGGATAGCAACTAGAGTGTCCAGCGTGACACTCTCGACAATCAGGTCTTCACAGCCTGCGCAGAAAGGGAAACGGAATTAGAATAAAAGAACAGCAAGAGGCTTAGTGCTAAAAAGCCAGCCTTTTGTGATCACTCTCAAACCATATCCCCTAATCCCTTCTCTAGCCACAAACACCACCATTTGCCTCTTGAATCCATTTATGTTCATGTCAGTGACCCTCCCAGTTAATTTATTTGACAACTCATTCCGCCTTTATTAAAGTGTTTGGCTGGCTTTATAGAATTTTACAGCGTTCACCCATCGCCCCTGTGCCAGTCTTCGAGATATCCACTCAAGTCCCATTCCCCTGCCTCTTCCCACACATACTAGCGCTTCATTAATGCCTTCCTTTTGGTTTCTTGCTTAAATAATGACCAGCTCTTCTCTTCACGGCCATGTTACCAGACTGATTCCTTCTCTTGCCCTTTGAGAAAGTAGTGGCGTGTGCTGGAGTTGTGTCCCACAGTGACCAATAAACCGCCAATAGCCATTCTTCATGTACGAGCATTAAGCTATTCAACCACTTGGGGCATCACAACTGAACCAGATTCTGTCTGAAACACAGAAAACTAGGAGCAGGAGTCCATTCGGCCCTTCAAGCCTGTTCCGCCATTCAATATGATCATGGGTGATCCTCTATCTCCCCATACCCCTTGAAGCCTTTTGTGTCTAGAACTCTACCCACCTCCTTCTTGAATATATTCAGTGACTTGCCCTCCACAGCCTTCTGTGGTAGAGAATTCCACAGGTTCACCACCCTCTGAGTGAAGGTCCAGAACAATGGGGCAGAACCTTAAAATTAGAGCCAGGCCGTTCAAGGGGTGATGCCAGGAAGCACTTCTTCACACAAAGGGTAGTGGAAATCTGGAACTCTTTCCCCCCCCCCCCCCCCCCAAAAAAAAAGCTGCCGAGGCTGGGGGTCAATTGAAAAGGTCAATACCGACTATGATAGATTTTTGTTAGGCAATGACGTTAAGGGTTACGGAACCAAGGCGGGTAGGTGGAGTTAAGACACAGATCAGCCACGATCTCACTGAATGGCGGTACAGGCTCAGAAACATAGGAGCAGGAGTCGGCCATTCGGCCCTTCGAGCCTGCTCCGCCATTCAATATGATCATGGCTGATCCTCTATCTCAATACCATATTCCCACTCTCTCCCCATACCCCTTGATGCCTTTTGTGTCTAGAAATCTATCTATCGCCTTCTTAAATATATTCAGTGACTTGGCCTCCACAGCCTTCTGTGGTAGAGAATTCCACAGGTTCACCACCCTCTGAGTGAAGAAATTTCTCCTCATCTCAGTCCTAAATGCCCTACCCCGTATCCTGAGACTGTGACCCCTCGTTCTAGACCCCCCAGCCAGGGGAAACATCCTCCCTGCATCCAGTCTCTCTAGCCCTGTCGGAATTTTATACGTTTCAATGAGATCCCCTCTCATTCTTCTAAACTCTAGTGAATACAGGCCTAGTCGACCCAATCTCTCCTCATACGACAGTCCTGCCATCCCAGGAATCAGTCTGGTGAACCTTCGCTGCACTCCCTCTATGGCAAGTATATCCTTCCTTAGGTAAGGAGACCAAAACTGCACACAGTACTCCAGGTGTGGTCTCACCAAGGCCCTGTATAACTGTAGTAAGACATCCTTGCTCCTGTACTCAAATCCTCTTGCAATGAAGGCCATTTGCCTTCCTAACTGCTTGCTGCACCTGCGTGTTTGCTTTCAGTGACTGGTGTACAAGGACACCCAGGTCCCTCTGTACATCAACATTTCCCAATCTATCACCATTTAAATAATACTCTGCCTTTGTTTTTCCTATCGAAGTCTGTCTGCCTGTACACACACACACTATATACCAAGGAGGATCTCAGATCACAAGATACTTATGAATGAGGAAGACCATTCGGCCCATCTTAATTCATCCAACTACTCTCCCCCTATTGTTTCTTTAATTAATTCTAGGGTTTTCGCCTCCGCGACTTGTCCTAAAGGTCCATTCCAAGTGAAGAACACCGCGCCCCCCCCCCCCCCCAAATAGCAATCCGAAAGTTACCTTTTTGAGCCTGTGCCCCCCCCCCCGCACCCTCCCCCGCCATTGTTTATTTTAAAGTAGTATTCGGAATTAACCTTTTCCATACATGCCGGTTACTATTCGATATACCTCTACAGGACCAGCTCTCAGACACTGCCTTTCCAGGTTAAATAGCTCAAGTCTCTCTTGTCTTCCCTCACACCTCAAGACACTAGGGATCAATCTCATGGCTCTGCTGCTCTGCACTTGAAATGTCTCCCTTGTTTCTCAGTGGCCGGAACTGGACACAGTACTCGATCTGCATGTCTGACCAGAGCACAGTTTGATCGTAACTTCCTCTAATTTGTAACTACTGTTCTGGCAACGTAATAGAACATTCTATTGGCTTATATCGACGAGTGCAGCTCTACATCGACTGGACGAAAGTCGAGTTTCAACCGCATCCTTAGCTATTCCAATACCATTCGTCACACTGATTGTATCTGCAAAAAGAATGCATCAAAATGTTTTTATGCTGCAGCAAACATTGCATCTACTGAATCGCTTTGCCGCAGAGGTCACCACGCTGGTTCTGAAGTAGGGCTTCCAGGTTAGTCCATTCCAAGAACAGAGTACAGGTGGAAAATGCTCAACAAGCCGATTCATTTCCTGATAACGCAAGGTTAATGGCAACCCATCGCAGAAGATACACTGGGCGACAACTTGCACCTTTAACGTGCGAGAACATCCCAAGGCCTTTCACAGCAGCGTAATCAGACAGAAATGGACAACGAGCCGCATAAGGAGAGATTAGGGCGGGTAATTAAAAGCTTGATCAAAGAGGTAGGTTTTAAGGGGTGTCTTAAAGGGAGAGGGGGAGAATTCCAGAGTTTAGGACCTCGGCAGCTCAAGGCACAGCCGCCAATGGTGGGGTGAAGGAAATCGGGGAAGCGCAAGGGGCCAGAAGTGGAGGAACACTGGAGTTCTCGGAGGGTTGTAGGAGGTTCGAGAGATTGGGAGAGGAGAGGCCACGGATGTTGGATACTGTCAAAGCATCCTAGTCACATCCAAGAACCGCTCATGACACAGGTTTGATAAAGATTGCAGCGGCTAATCCCAAGGCTTCAAGACACAAGAAATCACATAAAAGTGAATATATATATATATATATATATATATCATACAGCACAGAAGGCCATTCGGCCCATCGTGCCGGCTCTTTGAAAGAGCTCTCCAATTAGTCCCCCCCACCCTTTCCCCAGAGCCCTGCAGATTTTTCATTTTCAAGTATTTATCAATTCCCTTTTGAAAGTTATTATTAAATCTGCTTCCACCGCCCTTTCAGGCAGCACGTTGCAGATCATCACAATTCACTGGGTAATTTTTTGCCCCCCTCCTGTCGCCACTGGTTCTATTGCCGATTATCTTCAATCCGTGCCCTCTGGTCACTGACCCTTCTGCCAATGGAAACAGTTTCTCCTTATTTACAGTATCAAAACCCTTCAAGATTTTGAACACCTTTATCAAATCTCCCCATAACCGTCTCTGCTCGAAGGAGAACAGCCCTAGCTCCGCCACATAACTGAAGTCTTTCATTCCCGCTAGCATTCTAGTAAATTTTTTCTGCATCCTCTCGAAGGTGTTGATATCCTTCCTGAGCTGCGGTGCTCAGAAGTGGCCACAACACACCAGCTGGGGCCTAACCAGTGTTTTGTAAAGGTTTAGCAGAACTTCCTAGTTTTTGCACTATGCCTCTATTTATAAAGCCATGGATCCCGTACACCTTCTTAAACAGCCTGCCTAACTTGACCTGCCACCTTCAGAGACTTGTGTCCGTACACCCCCCCCATTATTGAGGAGATTTTCTCCTGAGCAATCCCGCCCCTTCCCAGAGCACCAACACTCGCTCCTTACCTTGTGCCAGCATGTCAAACTCGATGAAGAGTGCGATATGAAACAGCTCCATGGCGTTTTCCAGTCGGGTCTCGCTGTCCTTCCCAGTTTCATCCTGCACTTCTCTTAAGCTCCCTGTCGATGGGCTGAAAGGCAGCACCAAGTCCAGGTCCACCAGGTCTGTGTACATGCAGTGCAAAATGACTTGTGCGTATTTCTTTGGAATGATTGCTTCGTTCAGCACGATCCTAGCTGGGGTCTGCAAGGTCCGGTCTGTGGTCTCTTCGCCAGTGCGTATCCGCTTCTGGAGGAGGTTCCGGAAGAACGGCGAGCGGGCGCACAGGATGGCCTTGTGACAGCGGAACTCCCCCTCCAGGCAGCCCCCTTCGAAGCCGTCGGAGACGTCGGGGTTGGAGGTAAAACTGAGGACTGCGTCGTAGTAGCAGCAGCTCTCCAGCAGGCCGTAGATGTCGAAGTGAAGGGCATTGGGCATCCCGAACTCCTCGCTGAGGCGGACCAGGACATCAACGTTCTTGATCTGGGAATCTCGCACGCCAAATTCTCCGCTGTACAAGTAGTGCAAAAGGGACGAGAGTATCGGCATGTCTATGCCCACTGTGCTGATGTCCATGACTAACTCGGCGCGTTCCAGGTTAGACAAGAGGAGGCTTTTGAAGAAAGGACACCGGGCGGCCAGTATGGCGCGGTGGACGGGGAAGCACGTACCTTGGAATACCAGGTCCACGTCCGTACAGTACTTGAACTGGTAGAGCTTGGCCAGATCTTCATTTAAGCGGCTGGCCTCTGGCCGGGCGAGGCACGCCTGAATCGCCAACTCCTTCACGGCCAGCGCGGCTTCATACTGCTTCACCAGCAGGCCCACGTCGCGCACGTCCCAGCTGCACAGGAGCTCGCGCATGTGCTTGGCATGGTCGGCTGACTTGGCCGATTTCCGGCGCCGGAACAGCTTCTTCTTCAGCAAGGCGAGGTTCGAGCTCTTCTTCTTCTCGCGCTTGTCCTGGCCGAGCCCGGAGATGCAGAACTTGCCCTCCAGCTGACACCCGAACTGAGCGTGCGAAGGAGATTCTGTCCAAGGAGTAAATGAATCACAGGTTAGATTGGCTGCCACAAGCGTTAAGCGAATCGAGGTTTTTTTTTTTTGTTTTTTTTTTTGAGATCATGGAGTTGAGGAATGTCAGTGCTGGGGAATGGAACATTTTTTTTTAAACAATCAAAACATGTATTTAGAGCATCATATAAATAGGAGGAGGCCATTCAGCCCCTCGAGCCAGTTCCACTATTCAATGAGATCATGGCTGATCTGTATCCCAACTCCATCTCCTTTTCGAATTATGCTAGCCAAGGATATATCTACCTCCAATTTAAAATGATTAATTGAACTAGCATCATAGAAAGGTAGAAGATAGGAGCAGGAGTAGGCCATTCGGCCCCTCGAGCCTGCTCCGCCATTCAATGAGATCATGGCTGATCATCCAAACTCAGTACCCTGTCCCTGCTTTCTCCCCATATCCCTTGATCCCTTTAGCCTTAAGAAATATATCCAACTCCTTCTTGAATATATTTAATGAATTGGCCTCAACTGCCTTCTGTGGTAGAGAATTCCACAGGTTCACCACTCTCTGGGTGAAGAAATTCCTCCTCCTCTTCAGTCCTAAATGGCTTACCCCTTATCCTTAGACTGTGACCCCTGGTTCTGGACTCCCCTGCCATCGGGAACATCCTTCCTGCATCTAGTCTGTTCAGTACTGTCAGAATTTTATAAGTTTCAATGAGATCCCCTCTCATTCTTCTAAACTCCAGCGAGTAGAAGCCCCTGCTGTTTGTGGAAGAGTCCCACTCTTCCACCACCCTTTGCGTGAAGACTTCTCTCCTGAATGGCCTGGCTCTGATTTTACGGTTATGTCCCCTTGCCCTCGACTCCCCCACCAGCGGAAAAAGTTTCTCTCTATCAATTCCTCTCAAAGTCCTAAAAACCTCCATCAAATCACCACTTAACCTTCTGTACTCTGGGGCACAGTTTATGCAATCGCTCCTCATAATTTAACCCTGGGTGCCCTGCAAACATTCTGGGGAGTCTACGCGGCACCAAAGGAGGTCCAGTCAAATGCACCGCAAAGTGCGTTCATTTGCAAACTTGGGTGAACAGCAAAAACCGAGTCGCTGAATAAATAAAATCCGCTGCCCACCAAGATCGTGATTTCTGTCAGCCGTGACTCAGTGGGTGGCACTCCCGCCCGAGTCAAAAGCCCCACTCCAGAGACCTGAGCACAAAAATCTAGGCAGTGCAGTGCTGAGGGAGTGCCGCACTGTCAGAGGTGCCGTCTTTCATGAGAGACATTAAACCGAGGCCCCCGTCTGCCCCCTCAGGTGGACGTAAAAGATCCCATGACACTTGACATGAATCAGTCATTCATGAAAGAAAGACTTATGAAATAATACTGAGCAGCCTACGGGTGGCGCTGCCCAGGGAGAGTATAAATACTCGGGCACGGGCCCAGCTTGCGCAGGACATTCTTAACAGGAACTAGTGAAGGACACAACTAGACCGCTATGTTGTAAAACAGTTGATTAAAGCTTTGTTTAACGCTTAGGCCTAGTAGTTTTCTTGCATCAACACTATTTCAAGGAAGAGCAGGGGAGTTATCTCTGATGTTCTGGTTAATATTTATCTCAGTTAACATCACTAACACAGATTATCTGGTCATTATCACATTGCAGTTTATGGGAGCTTGCTGTGCGCAAATTGCCTGCTGCGTTTCCTACATTACAACAGTGACTACACTTCGAAAGTACTTCATTGGCTGTAAAGCGCTTTGGGACATCCGGAGGCCATGAAAGGCGCTGGAGAAATGCAAGTCTTTCTTTATTATTCACCCCACCAGCCTCCACATTCAACGGATCATCCTCCGCCATTTCCACCACCTCCAGCATGATCCCACCACCAAATGCATCTTCCCCTCACCTCCCCTTTCAGCATTCTGTAGGGACCGCTCCCTCCGCGACACCCTAGTCCACTCCTCTACCACCCCCAGCACCCCTTCCCCTTCACCTGGCACCTTCCCGTGCAAGCGCAGGAGATGCAACACCTGCCCTTATACCTCCCCCCTTCCCATTGTCCAGGGCCCCAAACACCCCTTCCAGGTGAAACAGTGATTTACTTGTACTTCTTGCAATCTAG
The DNA here is from genome assembly GCF_052327205.1 of Somniosus microcephalus. Classification (NCBI taxonomy): domain Eukaryota; kingdom Metazoa; phylum Chordata; class Chondrichthyes; order Squaliformes; family Somniosidae; genus Somniosus; species Somniosus microcephalus. The sequence goes on along the minus strand of NC_140995.1, from coordinate 234,754,588 downwards.
TATACTGTATTCGCTGCCCACGATGTGGTTTCCTCTACATTGGGGAGACCAAACGCAGATGGGGTGACTGCTTTGCGGAACACCTCCGTTCACTTTCATTCACCGCCCCATTCCCACTCAGACCTCACCGTTCTCGGCCTCTTGCCTTGTTCCACGGAAGCTCAGCGTGAGCTCGAGGAACAGCACCTCATCTTTCGATTAGGCACTCTACAGCCCTCTGGACTCAACATAGAGTTCAACAATTTCAGATCATAACCTCGGCCCCATCACACATACTTCCCTTTTTTTTTTTTAAATCCACACTTTCGTCTGAGCTTTTTTTCTTCCCTCCCACATGGCAGTTGTCCTTCATTCTGCCGGGGCCATTCACACTTCATCTAGAGCCATCCTGTGTTCCTTGAATATCTCTTAATGTCTCTCACTCTCTCCTGCTTTCTATCCAATTCCAATTTCCAATTCAAATGCTTTATTGGCATGAAAGTTTACAGAGAACCATATTGCCAAAGCTTACATAGCAAAAAGGTACAGTTTTCCAACATTCTGTAGGTGTCAATCGATTTGACATTTGTTGGGTACATACAATATTACTTTTAAACAATATTACTTTTAAACAGTCTTTGTACTTCATTTGGTACGTTCAATATTAATTTTAAACAGTCTTAATTTTAAACAGTCCTCAGGTTGTGACATGTTGTTACATATTTGGCCCCAAGGTATGGTCTGTCTCCTTCTCCTAGGACTAATCTCAATTTTGACAGGTCATCCAATTCCTTGAAATCTGGGGTTGTTTGGCTTAGCTTGTTGAATAATATGTTTCTTGATGTGTTGAATTTTTCGCATTTTAGGAGGAAATGCATCTCTGTTTCAACCTCGCCGGCCAGACATTGATCGCATATTCTATTCTCTCTAGGCTGCCAGGATTTCTTGTATCTGCCTTTTTCAATTTCCAGTTGGTGGTCGCTTAGTCTGTACCTGGTGAGGGTCTGTCTCTGTTTTCTGTCTCTGATGGTCGTGAGGTAGTCTGCCAGTTTATATTCTCTTTTTAGGGCCCGGTAACATTCTAATCTGCTTTGGCTTTCGGTTATTTTGTTCCAATGTTCCAGGTAGGTTTCTTTGCATTTTTTAATGATTTGGTTCACTCGGATTGGTGTTTGGACGGCTGTGTTGGTCTGGGGCTGGTCAGGGTCCGGCTGAGTACTTAGTTTCAGTAGCAGCTGACTCAGGGGACTCTTTTCTGGGTTTAGCTCTTGGGTCTGAAAGGCTTTGAAATGAAGGGTGTCTGGGGAGCTAGATTTGAGGTGATTTAGGAAGTTTAGTGCTCGTTTTTGGATGTTTATTATCAGTGGGTATCTGCCTAGTTCGGCTCTGCATGCATTTGTTGGCGTTTTTCTTTGGGTGCGAAGGATGCTTCGGCAGAATTCTGCATGTAGGGCTTCTATTGTGTGTTTTTCCCATTTAGTGTAGCTTTGGTGATTTAGCGGGCCCCATACTTCACTACCGTACAGTGCAATGGGCAGGATTATGCTGTCAAATATTTTGAGCCAGATTTTGACTGGGATTTGGATGTTGTAGAATTTTCTTTTTATTGCATATAGGGCTCTTCGTGCTTTTTCTTTTAGTGCATTCACTGCTATGCTGAAGCTCCCTGATGCTGTAATAGTTAGACCAAGGTAGGTGTAGCTCATAGTGTGTCCTATAGTGGTATCACTGAGGGTAAACTGGTATTTGTTTTCCTGACATCTGGGCCTTTTTTGAAAAATCATGATGTTGGTTTTCTTTAGATTTACTGTTAGAGCCCAATTTTGGCAGTATTTGTCGAGTAGGTCTAGTTGTTGCTGTAATCCCTGTTCTGTGGGAGACAGCAGAACCAGGTCGTCCGCATAGAACAGGGATTTCACTTCTCCATCCAGGAGACGGAGACCTGGTGACTCGCTTTGCTCCAGCATGTCTGCTAATTCATTTATGTATATGTTGAACAGGGTC
>NC_140995.1:234699938-234752105 GCF_052327205.1 Somniosus microcephalus | reverse complement strand
CTCCCCAACTCCCCCAGAGACAGGGTGTGACAGTGTGTCCTTACTGCACTAACCCCCCTCCCCAACTCCCCCAGAGACAGAGTGTGACAGTGTGTCCTTACTGCACTGACCCACCTCCCCAACTCCCCCAGAGACAGGGTGTGACAGTGTGTCCTTACTGCACTAACCCCCTCCCCAACTCCCCCAGAGACAGGGTGTGACAGTGTCCTTACTGCACTAACCCCCCTCCCCAACTCCCCCACTGACAGGGTGTGACAGTGTCCTTACTGCACTAACCCCCCTCCCCAACTCCCCCAGAGACAGGGTGTGACAGTGTCCTTACTGCACTAACCCCCCTCCCCAACTCCCCCAGAGACAGAGTGTGACAGTGTGTCCTTACTGCACTAACCCCCCTCCCCAACTCCCCCAGAGACAGGGTGTGACAGTGTGTCCTTACTGCACTAACCCCCTCCCCAACTCCCCCAGAGACAGGGTGTGACAGTGTGTCCTTACTGTACTAACCCCATCCCCAACGCCCCCAGAGACAGGGTGTGACAGTGTGTCCTTACTGCACTAACCCCCCTCCCCAACTCCCCCAGAGTCAGGGTGTGACAGTGTGTCCTTACTGCATCAACCCCCCTCCCCAACTCCCCCAGAGACAGGGTGTGACAGTGTGTCTTTACTGCACTAACCCCCCTCCCCAACTCCCCCAGAGACAGGGTGTGACAGTGTGTCCTTACTGCACTAACCCCCCTCCCCAACTCCCCCAGAGTCAGGGTGTGACAGTGTGTCCTTACTGCACCAACCCCCCTCCCCAACTCCCCCAGAGACAGGGTGTGACAGTGTGTCCTTACTGCACGAACCCCCTCCCCAACTCCTCCAGAGACAGGGTGTGACAGTGTGTCCTTACTGCACTAACCCCGCTCCCCAACTCCCCGAGAGACAGGGTGTGACAGTGTGTCCTTACTGCACTAACCCCCTTCCAAAACTCCCCCAGAGACAGGGTGTGACAGTGTGTCCTTACTGCACTAACCCCCCTCCCCAACTCCCCCAGAGACAGAGTGCGACACTGTGTCCTTACTGCACTAACCGCGTCCCCAACTCCCCCAGAGACAGGGTGTGACAGTGTGTCCTTACTGTACTAACCCTCTCCCCAACTTCCCCAGAGACAGGGTGTGACAGTGTGTCCTTACTGCACTAACCCCCCTCCCCAACTCCCCCAGAGACAGGGTGTGACAGTGTGACAACCAAAAACTCCCATTCCTACTGGGGGAGGAGAGAAGCTGTGTAACACTGGCGGCACACTATGTTGCAGCTTGCCATGAACAGAGGGATAACCAGTAAACTAAGACAAGAGTATATATAAACAAGGCGAAAATATATTTATAAACTCAGGGATATACCTGTTTATACACTGTATGAATGGAACCGCGTTTATGTGTTCAACCATAAATGTATTTTGATGCTTTGGCAACATAAGATGTACCTTATCATGCCAATAAAGCGATTTGTATTGTATTGTATTGTATTGTGTCCTCACTGCACTAACCCCCTCCCCAACTCCCCCAGAGACAGGGTGTGACACTGTGTCCTGACTGCACTAACCCACTCCCCAACGCCCCCAGAAACAGGGTGTGACAGTGTGTCCTTACTGCACTAACCCCCTGCCCAACTCCCCCAGAGACAGGGTGTGACAGTGTGTCCTTACTGCACTAACCCCCCTCCCCAACTCCTCCAGAGACAGGGTGTGACAGTGTGTCCTTACTGCACTAACACCCCTCCCCAACTCCCCCAGAGACAGGGTGTGACAGTGTGTCCTTACTGCACTAACCCCCTGCCCAACTCCCCCAGAGACAGGGTGTGACAGTGTGTCCTTACTGCACTAACCCCCTCCCCAACTCCCCCAGAGACAGGGTGTGACAGTGAGTCCTTACTGCACTAACCCCCCTCCCCAACTCCCCCAGAGACAGCGTGTGACAATGTGTCCTTACTGCAGTAACCCCATCCCCAACTCCCCCAGAGACAGGGTGTGACAGTGTCCTTACTGCACTAACCCCCCTCCCCAACTCCCCCAGAGACAGGGTGTGACAGTGTGTCCTTACTGCACTAACCCCCTCCCCAGCTCCCCCAGAGACAGGGTGTGACAGTGTGTCCTTACTGCACTTACCCCGCTCCCCAACTCCCCCAGAGACAGGGTGTGACAGTGTGTCCTTACTGCACTAACCCCCCTCCCCAACTCCCCCAGAGACAGGGTGTGACAGTGTGTCCTTACTGCACTAACCCCCCACCCCAACTCCCCCAGAGACAGGGTGTGACAGTGTGTCCTTACTGCACTAACCCCCTCCCCAACGCCCCCAGAGACAGGGTGTGACAGTGTGTCCTTACTGCACTAATCCCCTCCCCAACTCCCCCAGAGACAGGGTGTGACAGTGTGTCCTTACTGCACTAATCCCCTCCCCAACTCCCCCAGAGACAGGGTGTGACAGTGTGTCCTTACTGCACTAACCCCCTCCCCAACTCCCCCAGAGACAGGGTGTGACAGTGTGTCATTACTGCACTAACCCCCTTCCCAACGCCCCCAGAGGCAGGGTGTGACAGTGTGTCCTTACTGCACTGACCCCTCTCCCCAACTCCCCCAGAGACAGGGTGTGACACTGTCTCCTTACTGCACTAACCCCCTCCCCAACTCCCCCAGAGACAGGGTGTGACAGTGTGTCCTTACTGCACTAACCCCTGCCCCAACTCCCCCAGAGACAGGGTGTGACAGTGTGTCGTTGATGCGCTATCAATTACTCATAAAAGACTGAGAGTTAGAAGGGTAACTAAAGGCTTTTATTAACAACAGAATGGAGGTCTGCCTCGAGTGGTCGACCGGTCCAGGATACAAGGGCTGGGGAGCAGTCACCTTTATACTAGGACCTGTGGGAGGAGTCAGCCGAGGCATGTCCAGGCATGTACACAGTGGAATACAAACAGGACAAACAGGAATACAAACAGTGGTTTACCACAGTCGTTACTGCACTAACCCCCCTCCCCAACTCCCCCAGAGACAGGATGTGACAGTGTGTCCTAACTGCACTAACCCCCCTCTCCAACTCCCCCAGAGACAGGGTGTGACAATGTGTCCTTACTGCAGTAACCCCATCCCCAACTCCCCCAGAGACAGGGTGTGACAGTGTGTCCTTACTGCACTAACCCCCTCCCCAACTCCCCCAGGAACAGGGTGTGACAGTGTGTCCTTACTGCACTAACCCCCTCCCCAGCTCCCCCAGAGACAGGGTGTGACAGTGTGTGCTTACTGCACTAATCCCCTCCCCAACTCCCCCAGAGACAGGGTGTGACAGTGTGTCCTTACTGCACTAACCCCCCTCCCCAACTCCCCCAGAGACAGGGTGTGACAGTGTGTCCTTACTGCACTAACCCCCCTCCCCAACTCCCCCAGAGACAGGGTATGACAGTGTGTCCTTACTGCACTAACACCCCTCCCCAACTCCCCCAGAGACAGGGTGCGACAGTGTGTCCTTACTGCACTAACCCCCCTCCCCAACTCCCCCAGAGACAGGGTGTGACAGTGTGTCCTTACTGCACTAACCCCCCTCCCCAACTCCCCCAGAGACAGGGTGTGACAGTGTGTCCTTACTGCACTAACCCAATCCCCAACTCCCCCAGAGACAGGGTGTGACAGTGTGTCCTTACTGCACTAACCCCCCTCCCCAACTCCCCCAGAGAAAGGGTGTGACAGTGTGTCCTTACTGCACTAACCCCCTCCCCAACTCCCCCAGAGACAGGGTGTGACAGTGTGTCCTTACTGCACTAACCCCCCTCCCCAACTCCCCCAGAGACAGGGTGTGACAGTGTGTCCTTACTGCACAAACCCCCCTCCCCAACTCCCCCAGAGACAGAGTGTGACAGTGTGTCCTTACTGCACTAACCCCCTCCCCAACTCCCCCAGAGACAGGGTGTGACAGTGTGTCCTTACTGCACTAACCCCCCTCCCCAACTCCCCCAGAGACAGGGTGTGACAGTGTGTCCTTACTGCACAAACCCCCCTCCCCAACTCCCCCAGAGACAGGGTGTGACAGTGTGTCCTTACTGCACTAACCCCCCTCCCCAACTCCCCCAGAGACAGAGTGTGACAGTGTGTCCTTACTGCACTGACCCACCTCCCCAACTCCCCCAGAGACAGGGTGTGACAGTGTGTCCTTACTGCACTAACCCCCTCCCCAACTCCCCCAGAGACAGGGTGTGACAGTGTCCTTACTGCACTAACCCCCCCTCCCCAACTCCCCCACTGACAGGGTGTGACAGTGTCCTTACTGCACTAACCCCCCTCCCCAACTCCCCCAGAGACAGGGTGTGACAGTGTCCTTACTGCACTAACCCCCCTCCCCAACTCCCCCAGAGACAGAGTGTGACAGTGTGTCCTTACTGCACTAACCCCCCTCCCCAACTCCCCCAGAGACAGGGTGTGACAGTGTGTCCTTACTGCACAAACCCCCCTCCCCAACTCCCCCAGAGACAGGGTGTGACAGTGTGTCCTTACTGCACTAACCCCCCTCCCCAACTCCCCCAGAGACAGAGTGTGACAGTGTGTCCTTACTGCACTGACCCACCTCCCCAACTCCCCCAGAGACAGGGTGTGACAGTGTGTCCTTACTGCACTAACCCCCTCCCCAACTCCCCCAGAGACAGGGTGTGACAGTGTCCTTACTGCACTAACCCCCCTCCCCAACTCCCCCACTGACAGGGTGTGACAGTGTCCTTACTGCACTAACCCCCCTCCCCAACTCCCCCAGAGACAGGGTGTGACAGTGTCCTTACTGCACTAACCCCCCTCCCCAACTCCCCCAGAGACAGAGTGTGACAGTGTGTCCTTACTGCACTAACCCCCCTCCCCAACTCCCCCAGAGACAGCGTGTGACAGTGTGTCCTTACTGCACTAACCCCCTCCCCAACTCCCCCAGAGACAGGGTGTGACAGTGTGTCCTTACTGTACTAACCCCAACCCCAACGCCCCCAGAGACAGGGTGTGACAGTGTGTCCTTACTGCACTAACCCCCCTCCCCAACTCCCCCAGAGTCAGGGTGTGACAGTGTGTCCTTACTGCATCAACCCCCCTCCCCAACTCCCCCAGAGACAGGGTGTGACAGTGTGTCTTTACTGCACTAACCCCCCTCCCCAACTCCCCCAGAGACAGGGTGTGACAGTGTGTCCTTACTGCACTAACCCCCCTCCCCAACTCCCCCAGAGTCAGGGTGTGACAGTGTGTCCTTACTGCACCAACCCCCCTCCCCAACTCCCCCAGAGACAGGGTGTGACAGTGTGTCCTTACTGCACGAACCCCCTCCCCAACTCCTCCAGAGACAGGGTGTGACAGTGTGTCCTTACTGCACTAACCCCGCTCCCCAACTCCCCGAGAGACAGGGTGTGACAGTGTGTCCTTACTGCACTAACCCCCTTCCAAAACTCCCCCAGAGACAGGGTGTGACAGTGTGTCCTTACTGCACTAACCCCCCTCCCCAACTCCCCCAGAGACAGGGTGTGACAGTGTGTCCTTACTGCACTAACCGCGTCCCCAACTCCCCCAGAGACAGGGTGTGACAGTGTGTCCTTACTGTACTAACCCTCTCCCCAACTTCCCCAGAGACAGGGTGTGACAGTGTGTCCTTACTGCACTAACCCCCTGTGGTAAACCACGTTCACTATTGTATCACTGTTAGTAGTTAGCACTGTTCACCACTGTTCGTTATAACTGTATCACTGACCACTATTGTATCACGGTACGAGGTCGCCTCTTGCCACACTGCTATACCTGGGATGACCACTGCCGACTCCGCCTTGGCTCCACCCACCAGGCCAGGTATAAAGGTGAGCGACTGGCTGGTATTCCTCCTGCTTGGATCGGATCACCCACGAGAGTGGGCTCTGTTATTTAGTCAATAAAAACCTTTAGTCACCTTCGTAACTCTTCGCCTTTTATTGGAGGAATTGATAGGTATATCAATTTTATTGACTAAATTTAATGATGTCCAACAACGAGTCACAACCGGCGGAGGAGCCACCAGCGCAGCTCCCAGGAGCACAGCCACACCAGCCAGCTTGGCTGCGAGCCCTCAGACCGCCGTACCTGGACCTGAACCCACGAGCAGCAAACTCAGCCGCAGACTTTAAACACTGGCTGGTCTGCTTCGAATCATACCTGAGAGAATCCAGCGTCCCTCAGGCATCCAAACTAAGTGTCCTGCAGGCACAACTGAGCCCGAGAGTATACACTCTCATCGAGGACATGACTACCTACGAGACCGCCATCAACCTGCTGAAACAGAAGTACCGGACCCCGGTAAACTACATGTACGCTAGGCACCTCCTAAGATCACGGCCGCAACAGCCAGGAGAATCAGTAGCCGAATTCTCACAGGCGCTATATGCACTCGCCAGGAACTGTGAGTTTAAATCGGTGTCGGCAGCCGAAAATACTGAAGATAATATCCGCGACGCATTCCTGAAAGGCCTACGGTCCGAGTACTCACGGCAAAGACTGCTGGAAGCTAAAGACCTCAGCATGGAAAAAGCTGAAGCCCTCGCTATCTCCCTGGAAGTGGCCCACCAAGATCAGGAAGCATTCACCAGGTACTGCTCGCGACCCTGGGACTCGGGCCCGACCCCTACCACAGCACCCTTCCCAGCGCCGCCCCCGGGACCTACCTCTGCGTCGGCGTCCCGGACCCGACCGGCCCCGCCACCCCCGGCACCGGCCCCGACATCGGGCATCCGCGATCGGGCCGCCGGCTGTTTTTTTTGTGGCCAGGAGAAGCACCCGAGGTCGCGCTGCCCAGCCAAGAACTCCATATGTAAAACCTGCCTGAAGAAAGGCCACTTCTCCAAGGCCTGCAGGAGCGGATCCTCAGAGGCCAGCAGTGCCGCATGCGAACTATGGGGGCGGCCATCTTCGTTTAGGGCAACTGAGGCCAGCATCCCCACACATGAGTCATGGGGGCGGCCATCTTTGTTTAGGGCAACTGAGGCCAGCATCCCCACACATGAGTCATGGGGGCGGCCATCTTTGATTAAGGCACGACCCCAATAGTGCCTCATGGGGCCCTACCTCGTGGGAGACGCCATTTTACTCACCACGCCCGACCGCCTCGCCCGCAGATGACAACGACTCGCTCGGCTACACACTAGCTTCCGTCACCCTGGACCAAGCCCGCCCGCACCATCTGTCCAAGTCAATGATGGACATCAAAGTGAACGGCCACGCCACGACCTGCCTGTTCGACAGCGGAAGCACGGAGAGCTTCATCCACCCAGACACGGTGAGCCACTACTCCCTCTCTGTCCTACCAACGCGCAGCCGAATCTCGATGGCATCGAGGTCCCACGCCACGGACATCAGCGGCTACTGTGTCGTGACCCTGTCGGTTAAGGGCACGGAGTATAAAAACTTTAAACTCCTCGTCCTCCCCCATCTCTGCGCTGCCGTCCTACTAGGGCTGGACTTCCAATCCCACCTCCAAAGCGTAACCCTAGCATACGGTGGACCCCTCCCCCCACTCACAGTCAACAACCAGCAAACGTTTAAACCGCCCACCGCGTAACACCTGCAGCCTCTCCACCCTCAAGGTCCCGCCACCCTCTCTGTTTGCTAACCTTACCCCTGACTGCAAACCCGTCGCTACCAAAAGCAGGCGGTATAGCGCCGGGGACAGAGCCTTCATTAGCTCTGAGGTGCGGCGCCTCCTGAAAGAGGGCATTATCGAGGGGAGCAGCAGCCCCTGGCGTGCCCAGGTCGTAGTCGTAAAGACCGGCGATAAAAACCGCCTGGTCATCGACTACAGCCAGACCATAAACAGATATACCCAGCTGGACGCATACCCCCTCCCCCGCATATCTGACATGGTCAATCAGATTGCACAGTATAAAGTATTCTCGACCATCGACCTGAAGTCGGCCTACCACCAACTCCCTATCCACCCTGAGGACCGCCAGTATACCGCCTTCGAGGCGAATGGGCGCCTATACCACTTCCTTAGGGTCCCCTTCGGTGTCACTAATGGGGTCTCGGTCTTCCAAAGGGAGATGGACCAGATGGTTGACCAGAACGAACTGCAGGCTACATTCCCCTACCTAGATAACGTCACTATCTGCGGCCGCGACCGGCAGGAACATGACGCGAATCTGGAGAAATTCCTCCGTACGGCCCAACGGCTGAACCTCACCTACAATAAGGAGAAATGCGTGTTTAACACCACGCGCCTTGCCATCCTCGGCTGCGGTAGTGGAGAACGGAATCATCGGCCCCGACCCAGAAAGAATGCGCCCCCTCATGGAGCTACCCCTCCCCCACTGCCCTAAAGCACTTAGGAGAACCCTGGGGCTTTTCGCCTACTATGCCCAATGGGTACCCAATTACGCGGACAAAGCCAGACCCCTCCTGAAAGCCACTTCCTTCCCCCTCACGGAGGAGGCGTGCGCGGCCTTCTCCCTCATTAAGGGAGACATAGCCAAGGCCACGATGCACGCAGTGGACGAGTCCATCCCCTTTCAGGTGGAGAGCGACGCATCCGACTTCGCCTTAGCCGCCACCCTAAACCAGGAGGGGAGGCCAGTGGCCTTCTTCTCAAGGACCCTACAGGGCCCCGAGATCCGACATTCGTCGGTCGAGAAAGAGGCCCAGGCGATCGTGGAGGCAGTACGGCGCTGGAGGCACTACCTGGCAGGCAAACGATTTACCCTCCTCACCGACCAGCGTTCGGTGGCTTTCATGTTTAATAACAAGCTGAAGGGCAAAATCAAGAATGACAAGATTTTGAGATGGAGAATCGAGCTCTCCACCTACGATTATGAGATCTTGTACCGGCCAGGCAAGCTGAACGAATCCCCTGATGCCCTTTCACGAATGACATGCGCCAGCGCGCATATCGATAGGCTTCAGACCCTCCACGACCAGCTCTGCCACCCCGGAGTCACCAGACTCTACCATTTCATTAAGGCCCGCAACCTGACCTACTCCATCGAGGAGGTCAGGACCATGACCAGGAACTGCCAGACCTGTGCGGAGTGCAAACCGCACTTCTATAGGCCGGACCGAGCAAGCCTGATCAAGGCCACCCGCCCCTTCGAGCGCCTGAGCATCGACTTTAAGGGGCCCCTCCCGTCCTCTGACCGTAATGTGTACTTCCTCAACATCGTTGATGAGTACTCCCGTTTCCCCTTTGCCTTCCCCTGCCCCGACATGACCAGTAGCACGGTCATTAAGTGCCTGAATGCCCTCTTCGCCTTGTTCGGGTTCCCGAACTATATACACAGCGACCGGGGCTCCTCCTTCATGAGCGAGGAACTCCGGCAATTCCTCCTAGAGAGAGGTATTGCAGCAAGCAGGACCACCAGCTACAACCCCAGAGGTAACGGTCAGGTGGAAAGAGAGAACGCGACGGTATGGAAGGCCGTCCTCTTAGCCTTAAAGTCTAAGGGCCTCCCAACCTCCCGCTGGCAAGAAGTCCTCCCGACAGCGCTGCACTCCATCCGGTCATTACTTTGCACGGCCACTAACACCACCCCCCATGAACGAATGTTCGTTTTCCCCAGGAAGTCGACTACGGGAACCACTCTACCAACCTGGCTGACCGCCCCGGGGCCGGTCTGGCTGCGGAAACACGTGAGGACCCATAAAACGGACCCCCTGGTCGAGAGGGTGAACCTCCTGCACGCCAACCCCCAGTACGCCTACGTGGCGTACCCAGACGGGCGGGAGGACACTGTCTCCCTACGAGACCTCGCACCCTCAGCCGATCCGGAAACACCGCCACCACCCCCCCCAACCTCAGTCCAGGTAGACGGCATGCCGGAACCCCACGAGCCCTCGCCGACCACGCAAACACCAGCATCAACACCGGATAAGGCACCAGCACCGGATAAGGCAACACCACCGCTGCGGCGATCGGAGAGGCTTACGAAGCCTCCGGACAGACTGACCTACCAGAATTGGTAGTACACTTCACCCCGCCGGACTTAATTCTAAACAAGGGGTGAATGTGGTAAACCACGTTCACTATTGTATCACTGTTAGTAGTTAGCACTGTTCACCACTGTTCGTTATAACTGTATCACTGACCACTATTGTATCACGGTACGAGGTCGCCTCTTGCCACACTGCTATACCTGGGATGACCACTGCCGACTCCGCCTTGGCTCCACCCACCAGGCCAGGTATAAAGGTGAGCGACTGGCTGGTATTCCTCCTGCTTGGATCGGATCACCCACGAGAGTGGGCTCTGTTATTTAGTCAATAAAAACCTTTAGTCACCTTCGTAACTCTTCGCCTTTTATTGGAGGAATTGATAGGTATATCACCCCCCTCCCCAACTCCCCCAGAGACAGGGTGTGACAGTGTGACAACCAAAAACTCCCATTCCTACTGGGGGAGGAGAGAAGCTGTGTAACACTGGCGGCACACTATGTTGCAGCTTGCCATGAACAGAGGGATAACCAGTAAACTAAGACAAGAGTATATATAAACAAGGCGAAAATATATTTATAAACTCAGGGATATACCTGTTTATACACTGTATGAATGGAACCGCGTTTATGTGTTCAACCATAAATGTATTTTGATGCTTTGGCAACATAAGATGTACCTTATCATGCCAATAAAGCGATTTGTATTGTATTGTATTGTATTGTGTCCTCACTGCACTAACCCCCTCCCCAACTCCCCCAGAGACAGGGTGTGACACTGTGTCCTGACTGCACTAACCCACTCCCCAACGCCCCCAGAAACAGGGTGTGACAGTGTGTCCTTACTGCACTAACCCCCTGCCCAACTCCCCCAGAGACAGGGTGTGACAGTGTGTCCTTACTGCACTAACCCCCCTCCCCAACTCCTCCAGAGACAGGGTGTGACAGTGTGTCCTTACTGCACTAACACCCCTCCCCAACTCCCCCAGAGACAGGGTGTGACAGTGTGTCCTTACTGCACTAACCCCCTGCCCAACTCCCCCAGAGACAGGGTGTGACAGTGTGTCCTTACTGCACTAACCCCCCTCCCCAACTCCTCCAGAGACAGGGTGTGACAGTGTGTCCTTACTGCACTAACCCCCTCCCCAGCTCCCCCAGAGACAGGGTGTGACAGTGTGTCCTTACTGCACTAACCCCCCTCCCCAGCTCCCCCAGAGAGAGGGTGTGACAGTGTGTCCTTACTGTACTAACCCCCCTCCCGAACTCCCCCAGAGACAGGGTGTGACAGTGTGTCCTTACAGAACTAACCCCCCTCCCCAACTCCCCGAGAGACAGGGTGTGACAGTGTGTCCTTACTGCACTGACCCACCTCCCCAACTCCCCCAGAGACAGGGTGTGACAGTGAGTCCTTACTGCACTAACCCTCCTCCCCAACTCCCCCAGAGACAGGGTGTGACAGTGTGTCCTTACTGCACTAACCCCCCTCCCCAACTCCCCCAGGGACAGGGTGTGACAGTGTGTCCTTACTGCACTAACCCCCCTCCCCAACTCCCCCAGAGACAGCGTGTGACAGTGTGTCCTTACTGCACTAACCCCCCTCCCCAGCTCCCCCAGAGACAGGGTGTGACAGTGTGTCCTTACTGCACTAACCCCCTCCCGAACTCCCCCAGAGACAGGGTGTGACAGTGTGTCCTTACTGCACTAACCCCCTCCCCAACTCCCCGAGAGACAGGGTGTGACAGTGTGTCCTTACTGCACTAACCCCCCTCCCCAACTCCCCCAGAGACAGGGTGTGACAGTGTCCTTACTGCACCAACCCCCCTCCCCAACTCCCCTAGAGACAGAGTGTGACAGTGTGTCCTTACTGCACTAACCCCCTCCCCAACACCCCCAGAGACAGCGTGTCACAGTGTGTCCTTACTGCACTAACCCCCTCCCCAGCTCCCCCAGAGACAGGGTGTCACAGTGTGTCCTTACTGCACTAACCCCCCTCCCCAACTCCCCCAGAGACAGGGTGTGACAGTGTGTCCTTCCTGCACTAACCCCCTCCCCAACTCCCCCAGAGACAGGGTGTGACAGTGTGTCCTTACTGCACTAACCCCCCTCCCCAGCTCCCCCAGAGACAGGGTGTGACAGTGTGTCCTTACTGCACTAACCCCCCTCCCCAACTCCCCCAGAGACAGGGTGTGACAGTGTGTCCTTCCTGCACTAACCCCCTCCCCAACTCCCCCAGAGACAGGGTGTGGCAGTGTGTCCTTCCTGCACTAACCCCCCTCCCCAACTCCCCCAGAGACAGGGTGTGACAGTGTGTCCTTACTGCACTGACCCACCTCCCCAACTCCCCCAGAGACAGGGTGTGACAATGTGTCCTTACTGCACTAACCCCCCTCCCCAACTCCCCCAAAGACAGGGTGTGACAGTGTGTCCTTACTGCACTAACCCCCTCCCCAACTCCCCGAGAGACAGGGTGTGACAGTGTGTCCTTACTGCACTAACCCTCGTCCCCAACTCCCCCAGAGACAGGGTGTGACACTGTGTCCTTGCTGCACTAACCCCCCTCCCCAACTCCCCCAGAGACAGGGTGTGACAGTGTGTCCTTACTGCATTAACCCCCTCCCCAACTCCCCCAGAGAAAGAGTGCGACAGTGTGTTCTTATTGCACTAACCGCGTCCCCAACTCCCCCAGAGACAGGGTGTGACAGTGTGTCCTTACTGCACTGACCCCCCTCCCCAACTCCCCCAGAGACAGCGTGTGACAGTGAGTCCTTACTGTACTAACCCCCTCCCCAACTTCCCCAGAGACGGGATGTGACAGTGTGTCCTTACTGCACTAACCCCCCTCCCCAACTCCCCGAGAGACAGGGTGTGACAGTGTGTCCTTACTGCACTGACCCCCCTCCCCAACTCCCCCATAGACAGGGTGTGACAGTGTGTCCTTACTGCACTAACCCCCCTCCCCAACTCCCCCAGAGACAGGCTGTGACAGTGTCCTTACTGCACTAACCGCCCTCCCCAACTCCCCGAGAGACAGGGTGTGACAGTGTGTCCTTACTGCACTGACCCCCGTCCCCAACTCCCCCATAGACAGGGTGTGACAGTGTGTCCTTACTGCACGAACCCCCTCCCCAACTCCCCCAGAGACAGGGTGTGACAGTGTGTCCTTACTGCACCAACCCCCCTCCCCAACTCCCCCAGAGAAAGGGTGTGACAGTGTGTCCTTACTGCACGAAACCCCCTCCCCAACTCCCCCAGAGACAGGGTGTGACAGTGTGTCTTTACTGCACTAACCCCCCTCCCCAACTCCCCCAGAGACAGGGTGTGACAGTGTGTCCTTACTGTACTAACCCCCTCCCCAACTCCCCCAGAGACAGGGTGTGACACTGTGTCCTTACTGCACCAACCCCCCTCCCCAACTCCCCCAGAGACAGAGTGTGACAGTGTGTCCTTACTGCACTAACCCCCCTCCCCAACTCCCCCAGAGACAGGGTGTGACAGTGTGTCCTTACTGCACTAACCCCCTCCCCAACTCCCCCAGAGACAGGGTGTGACAGTGTGTCCTTACTGTACTAACCCCCTCCCCAACTCCCCCAGAGACAGGGTGTGACAGTGTCCTTACTGCACCAACCCCCCTCCCCAACTCCCCTAGAGACAGGGTGTGACAGTGTGTCCTTACTGCACTAACCCCCTCCCCAACTCCCCCAGAGACAGCGTGTCACAGTGTGTCCTTACTGCACTAACCCCCTCCCCAGCTCCCCCAGAGACAGGGTGTGACAGTGTCCTTACTGCACCAACCCCCCTCCCCAACTCCCCCAGAGACAGGGTGTGACAGTGTGTCCTTACTGCACTAACCCCCCTCCCCAACTCCCCCACTGACAGGGTGTGACAGTGTGTCCTTACTGCACTAACCCCCCTCCCCAACTCCCCCAGACACAGGGTGTGACAGTGTGTCCTTCCTGCACTAACCCCCTCCCCAACTCCCCCAGAGACAGGGTGTGACAGTGTGTCCTTACTGCACTAACCCCCCTCCCGAGCTCCCCCAGAGACAGGGTGTGACAGTCTGTCCTTACTGCACTAACCCCCCTCCCCAACTCCCCCAGAGACAGGGTGTGACAGTGTGTCCTTCCTGCACTAACCCCCTCCCCAACTCCCCCAGAGACAGGGTGTGGCAGTGTGTCCTTCCTGCACTAACCCCCCTCCCCAACTCCCCCAGAGACAGGGTGTGACAGTGTGTCCTTACTGCACTGACCCACCTCCCCAACTCCCCCAGAGACAGGGTGTGACAGTGTGTCCTTACTGCACTAACCCCCCTCCCCAACTCCCCCAGAGACAGGGTGTGACAGTGTGTCCTTACTGCACTAACCCCCCTCCCCAACTCCCCCACTGACAGGGTGTGACAGTGTGTCCTTACTGCACTAACCCCCCTCCCCAACTCCCCCACTGACAGGGTGTGACAGTGTGTCTTTACTGCACTAACCCCCCTCCCCAACTCCCCCACTGACAGGGTGTGACAGTGTGTCCTTACTGCACTAACCCCCCTCCCCAACTCCCCCAGAGACAGGGTGTGACAGTGTGTCCTTACTGTACTAACCCCCCTCCCGAACTCCCCCAGAGACAGGGTGTGACAGTGTGTCCTTACTGCACTAACCCCCCTCCCCAACTCCCCCAGAGACAGGGTGTGACAGTGTGTCCTTACTGCACTAACCCCCTCCCCAACTCCCCCAGAGACAGGGTGTGACAGTGTGTCCTTACTGCACTGACCCACCTCCCCAACTTCCCCAGAGACAGGGTGTGACAGTGTGTCCTTACTGCACTAACCCCCCTCCCCAACTCCCCCAGAGACAGGGTGTGACAGTGTGTCCTTACTGCACTGACCCCCCTCCCCAACTCCCCCAGAGACAGGGTGTGACAGTGTGTCCTTACTGCACTAACCCCCCTCCCCAACTCCCCCAGAGACAGGGTGTGACAGTGTGTCCTTACTGCACTGACCCACCTCCCCAACTTCCCCAGAGACAGGGTGTGACAGTGTGTCCTTACTGCACTAACCCCCCTCCCCAACTCCCCCAGAGACAGGGTATGACAGTGTGTCCTTACTGCACTAACCCCCGTCCCCAACTCCCCCAGAGACAGGGTGTGACAGTGTGTCCTTACTGCACTAACCCCGCTCCCCAACTCCCCGAGAGACAGGGTGTGACAGTGTGTCCTTACTGCACTAAACCCCCTCCCCAACTCCCCCACAGACAGGGTGTGACAGTGTGTCCTTACTGCACTAACCCCCCTCCCCAACTCCCCCAGAGACAGGGTGTGACAGTGTGTCCTTACTGCACTAATCCCCTCCCCAACTCCCCCAGAGACAGGGTGTGACAGTGTGTCCTTACTGCACTAACCCCCCTCCCCAACTCCCCCAGAGACAGGGTGTGACAGTGTGTCCTTACTGCACTAACCCCCTCCCCAACTCCCCCAGAGACAGGGTGTGACAGTGTGTCCTTACTGCACTAATCCCCTCCCCAACTCCCCCAGAGACAGGGTGTGACAGTGTGTCCTTACTGCACTAACCCCCCTCCCCAACTCCCCCAGAGACAGGGTGTGACAGTGTGTCCTTACTGCACTAACCCCCTCCCCAACTCCCCCAGAGACAGGGTGTGACAGTGTGTCCTTACTGCACTAACCCCCCTCCCCAACTCCCCCACTGACAGGGTGTGACAGTGTGTCCTTACTGCACTAACCCCCCTCCCCAACTCCCCCAGAGACAGGGTGTGACAGTGTGTCCTTACTGCACTAACCCCCTCCCCAACTCCCCCAGAGACAGGGTGTGACAGTGTGTCCTTACTGCACTAACCCCCCTCCCCAACTTCCCCAGAGACAGGGTGTGACAGTGTGTCCTTACTGCACTAACCCCCCTCCCCAACTCCCCCAGAGACAGGGTGTGACAGTGTGTCCTTACTGCACTAACCCCCCTCCCCAACTCCCCCAGAGACAGGGTGTGACAGTGTGTCCTTACTGTACTAACCCCCTCTCCAACTCCCCCAGAGACAGGGTGTGACAGTGTGTCCTTACTGCACTAACCCCCCTCCCCAACTCCCCCAGAGACAGGGTGTGACAGTGTGTCCTTACTGCACTAACCCCCTCCCCAACTCCCCCAGAGACAGGGTGTGACAGTGTGTCCTTACTGCACTAACCCCCCTCCCCAACTCCCCCAGAGACAGGGTGTGACAGTGTGTCCTTACTGCACTAACCCCGCTCCCCAACTCCCCCAGAGACAGGGTATGACAGTGTGTCCTTACTGCACTAACCCCCCTCCCCAACTCCCCCAGAGACAGGGTGTGACAGTGTGTCCTTACTGCACTAACCCCCCTCCCCAACTCCCCCAGAGACAGGGTGTGACAGTGTGTCCTTACTGCACTAACCCTCGTCCCCAACTCCCCCAGAGACAGGGTGTGACACTGTGTCCTTGCTGCACTAACCCCCCTCCCCAACTCCCCCAGAGACAGGGTGTGACAGTGTGTCCTTACTGCATTAACCCCCTCCCCAACTCCCCCAGAGAAAGAGTGCGACAGTGTGTTCTTACTGCACTAACCGCGTCCCCAACTCCCCCAGAGACAGGGTGTGACAGTGTGTCCTTACTGCACTAACCCCCCTCCCCAACTCCCCCAGAGACAGGGTATGACAGTGTGTCCTTACTGCACTGACCCCCCTCCCCAACTCCCCCAGAGACAGGGTGTGACAGTGAGTCCTTACTGTACTAACCCCCTCCCCAACTTCCCCAGAGACAGGATGTGACAGTGTGTCCTTACTGCACTAACCCCCCTCCCCAACTCCCCGAGAGACAGGGTGTGACAGTGTGTCCTTACTGCACTAACCCCGCTCCCCAACCCCCCCAGAGACAGGGTGTGACAGTGTGTCCTTACTGCACTGACCCCCCTCCCCAACTCCCCCATAGACAGGGTGTGACAGTGTGTCCTTACTGCACTAACCCCCCTCCCCAACTCCCCCAGAGACAGGGTGTGACAGTGTGTCCTTACTGCACTAACCCCTCTCCCCTACTCCCCCAGAGACAGGTTGTGACAGTGTGTCCTTACTGCACTAACCCCCCTCCCCAACTCCCCCAGAGACAGGCTGTGACAGTGTCCTTACTGCACTAACCCCCCTCCCCAACTCCCCGAGAGACAGGGTGTGACAGTGTGTCCTTACTGCACTGACCCCCGTCCCCAACTCCCCCATAGACAGGGTGTGACAGTGTGTCCTTACTGCACGAACCCCCTCCCCAACTCCCCCAGAGACAGGGTGTGACAGTGTGTCCTTACTGCACCAACCCCCCTCCCCAACTCCCCCAGAGAAAGGGCCACACGATACAACTGACAAACCCCAGCATAACTACCACGGAGGAAGCCACACATAGTTCCCCTACCATTCCCAGCCCACCAAGAGAAGAGCAGCATAGCCAGGAAGTGAGTGAGCCTTCCAGGGCCGACCAGCTTAGCCAGGAAGTGAGTGAGCCTTCCAGGGCCGACCAGACACATACCCCGGGATCACACAGCCAGATACAACCAAAAGATAAATTTTATCAATTAGAGATAGAGATGGTTAAACTTAGAGAGGAGGTCCTCAAATTGAATGACAAACAAAAGCAGGAGAGGGAGAGACACAAGAGAGAGCTGAATAGACTTGATAACCAGGTGAATCTACTTAAGAATCAGGTGAAAGAGCTGCAGGAAAAAGAAGAGAGCCATAGAGGAGAGAAAACACCATTAGACCAGCAACCAGAGACTAGAGATAAGACAAGACAGAGCCGGACGGAACGGCTGCACTCCCACACGGAACAAAAGCAACAGACACACAATACAAGGGGTGCCACACAGACCGACCAGCATGCTGACTCGCAATCTTCCCCCACCACCATGGAACCACAAGCGAGCCGCTCACAAGAGGTACGCACACACCAGACACCCCAGCCCAGCACACACACTATGAGTCCAGGCGAAAGCCACCAGACAGTAAACACAAACAAGGCTGACGTCGTAATACTCATAGACTCAAATGGGAAATTTCTATGGGAGAAAAAGCTCTTCCCTAGAAGTAAAGTAGAAAAGATTTGGTGCCCAACAACAGACAGAGCCATGGGATGGCTGACCAAAGCCAGATTAGGCTCCCCCCAACACATAATAATACACACGGGCACAAATGACCTAAAGGCCAAACAGAAAGAGGTAGCAACATCGCTCAGAGCAATGATTAGGAAGGCAAGCAGTACATTTCCAAACACTAGAATCACTGTTTCCACAATATTGCCGAGAACAGACTTCAACAACAACACAATTCATGAGATAAATGCCAGCATAGCAACAGAATGCGAATCAAACCACAACGTACACCTGGCCCAACACCCCACCCTCGATGAAGAATGTCTTTACGACCACGTCCACATCCAAAGGCAAAAAATATCGATCTTTGCTAAAGCCCTGAAGGACGTCGCTTTTAACCGGGTCCATACCCAGACTCCAAGAGGACCCCCCCCCGACCACCAGAGATCAGCGGGGTACATATCAGGAACACTACAAAGACCACCACCACACCAACCGAGACCGGAGAGGATCCCCATGCAAAACAACATTATCAGACCTGCACCACTCCTGTCCCACAGGGGAATAGGACCGCTACCAGCCAGACAGAGGGAGAGATGCACAGGACGTACGCAATACCTCAGACAGAAACAATCCATTAAGAGACAATAAGCAGATGTGCAGCAGCATCTACTTCCGCCTTATGGATCAAGGACTAATTAATAGAAAGAACTGTAACCAAATTGTATTAACTTTTGTAGACAACTGGGGTGATCTTTTTTTTCCCCACACTTAGACACGACAAACACGTACCACTCTTTAACCTATCATAGAAAAAGATAAAACTTAACATGAAATCCTTATATATTTCGACCTGGAATATCCAAGGTCTACGCTCTTCACTGCGAGAAGTGAAGAGTAGGACCCCAGAGTTCATAGAGGAAACTAAAGATCTAGATATTATAATTTTACAGGAAACTTGGAACAAAGGAAAAGGACACACCGGCTGTCCCCAAGGGTACACTGAGCTAGTGGTCCCCTCCAATAAATTACCAAGTGTAACCCAAGGCAGAGACTCCGGAGGCATACTGATCTGGTTTAAAACAGAACTTAAGAATTACATCAAATTTATAAAAAAGGGCGAAAACCATATGTGGCTCAAACTTGAGAGGGAGATTATCTCAAACACCCAAGATGTTTACATTTGCGCACTTTATATCCCTCCAATCGATTCCCCGTACTACAAAGAGGACACCTTCTCCAACATGGAGGGGGAAATTATCCAATACCAGGCCCAGGGGAACGTGTTGATCTGTGGGGACCTCAATTCAAGAACGGGCGAAGAACCAGACTTCACCAATAATCAGGGAAACAATTACGTATTCGGGAATAACCACTTTGACATCCCTTCCCTTCCATACAGGCATAACTGCGACAAGCAGTCAAATACCAACGGTAAACAGCTACTACAGCTCTGTCGAAACCTGGGTCTGTACATTGTCAATGGTAGGTTCATAGGAGACCTCCTAGGAAGATCGACCTACTGCTCACCTCTTGGCTGCAGCACAGTAGACTATATGATTACAGACTTGGACCCATCCTCTTTCAGAGCATTCACAGTCAAACCACAAACAACACTGTCAGATCACAGTCAAATTACTATGTTTCTCAAAAAGACAGAAACAAACAACATAGAAACACAACCCAGTAAACTGTACAACACCAAAAAATCGTACAGATGGGCCAAAAACGACACGGAAAAATACCAGAAAACAATTAGCAATGCATCAACTCAAGCTCTCTTAGACACCTTTCTGGATAACATATACACTCACAATAAAGAAGGCGTAAACCGGGCAGTTAGTAAACTAAACAATATTTTTGATAATTTGGCAACAAATGCAAACTTGAAAGCTCGCAAGAACAAACCCAAAACAAAAAACTATGAAAAATGGTTTGACCATGATTGCCATAACATGAGGAAAAAACTTAGAAAACTATCAAACCAAAAACACAGACATCCAGAAAACGAGGAATTACGCCTTACTTATTGTCAGACGCTAACACAATACAGAAACACACTCAGGACCAAAAAAGAGCAATTTATTAAGAATACACTCAGCTCCATGGAGGAATCCATTGAGTCGAATTGTTTCTGGGACAACTTGAAAACACTACACAAAAAACAACACGACGATTTGTCCATTCAAAATGGGGACACATGGGTAAACCACTTTGAAAAATTATACCAGAAAAACACACTAGGACCAGAGCAACACCAAATACGCAAAAAACTTGAAAAGCTTGAAATGGCCATAAAAGATAACCAAAACCCGCTAGACGCCATAATAACAGAAAAAGAACTTCTTGAAAAACTCAAGGACCTGCGACCAGGAAAAGCTTGCGGGACAGACGGCATACTAAACGAGATGATTAAACACGCAGACGACAAACTGAAACTGGCTATCCTAAAACTCTTCAACTTGGTTCTGAGTGTCGGTTATTTCCCTGACATCTGGAACAAAGGACTCATAACACCCATATACAAAAGTGGGGACAAAATCGACCCAAACAACTATCGAGGCATCTGTGTAAACAGTAACCTGGGGAAGGTATTCTGTAGCATCATAAACAAAAGACTTATAAACTTCCTTGAAGAGCACAATGTCTTGAGTAAAAGCCAAATTGGATTCCTGCCAAACTATAGAACATCCGATCATATCTTCACCCTACAGACCCTAATTGACAAACACATTCACCATAACAAAAGCAAAATCTACGCATGCTTTGTAGATTTCCAGAAGGCTTTCGACTCCATCTGGCATGACGGTTTATTCCTGAAACTTATCGAAAGCGGGGTAGGAGGGAAAACATATGATGTAATTAAATCAATGTATACAAACAATAAATGTGCAGTTAAAATTGGAGACAAACAAAATACTTCCCACAGGGGCGGGGGGTGACGCAGGGCTCGCCAATCTCACCGACACTCTTTAATATTTACATTAATGGATTGGCAAAACTACTTGAACAATCTACAGCACCCGGCCTCACCCTATATGAATCCAAGGTTAAATTCCTCCTCTATGCCGACGACCTGGTTCTGCTGTCACCAACTAAGGAGGGTCTACAGCAGAACCTGGACCTGCTGGAGTCGTACTGCCAGACTTGGGCCCTGACAATAAATCCCCAAAAAACCAAAGTCCTTGTGTTCCAGCAAAGATCCAAACAACATGGACCCACAATAAATTTCACAGTAGGAACAACCAAAATTGAACAAACCACTCACTACACATACTTGGGCTTAAAAATCAGTTCTACGGGAAACTTCAAACTGGCTGTGAATGAACTGAAAGAGAAAGCAAGAAGGGCTTTCTATGCCATCAAAAAATCAATCCAAATAGAAATCCCAATTAGCATTTGGCTCAAAATTTTCAAATCAGTAATTGAACCAATTGCACTCTATGGCAGTGAGGTCTGGGGACCACTAACACAACAAGATTTTGCAAAATGGGACAAACACCCAATTGAGATCCTACATGCGGAATTCTGTAAAAGTATCCTCCGGACTCAAAGGAAAACAGTAAACAACGCATGCAGGGCGGAACTAGGCCAATACCCATTAATAATCACTATCCAAAAAAGAGCCACCAAATTTTGGAATCACCTACAAATGAGCAACCCCCAATGCTATCACTACGACGCCCTGAAATGCCAAGAGCTGACCATAAAGAAGAATACCCTCAGTCAACTAGTCCTGGGACTCAATAAAGTAACTAATAACAATACTAACAATAACCAGCCCCAGGACAGTGACAGGGTAACACAAAGAATTCGACCCAACACAATCGTCGCTAAGCAAAAGGAAAAATATCTGTCATATTGGGCAGAAACAACAAAAACCCAAAGCAAACTCAATTGCTACTTGGCCCTAAACAGACAATACAACATAGCTGATTACCTGACCATGGTAAAGGATAACAAACTGAGAAGAACCTTGACAAGGTACAGACTTAGCGAACATAGCCTAGCGATCGAAAAAGGCAGACACAGGCAGACCAGGCTGCCAAGAGAAGACAGGATATGCTCTCACTGCAGTCAGGGAGTAGTTGAGACAGAGATGCACTTCCTCACAGCCTGTGGAAAATATCAGGGCATCAGAGAGAATTTCTATCAAAAATTCTCACAAATATGCCCTGAATTCAGAAATCTGACTGACAACCAAAAACTCCCATTCCTACTGGGGGAGGAGAGAAGCTGTGTAACACTGGCGGCACACTATGTTACAGCTTGCCATGAACAGAGGGACAACCAGTAAACTAAGACAAGAGTATATATAAACAAGGCGAAAATATATTTATAAACTCAGGGATATACCTGTTTATACACTGTATGAATGGAACCGCGTTTATGTGTTCAACCATAAATGTATTTTGATGCTTTGGCAACATAAGATGTACCTTATCATGCCAATAAAGCGATTTGTATTGTATTGTATTATTGTGTGACAGTGTGTCCTTACTTCACGAAACCCCCTCCCCAACTCCCCCAGAGACAGGGTGTGACAGTGTGTCTTTACTGCACTAACCCCCCTCCCCAACTCCCCCAGAGACAGGGTGTGACAGTGTGTCCTTACTGTACTAACCCCCTCCCCAACTCCCCCAGAGACAGGGTGTGACACTGTGTCCTTACTGCACCAACCCCCCTCCCCAACTCCCCCAGAGACAGGGTGTGACAGTGTGTCCTTACTGCACTAACCCCCCTCCCCAACTCCCCCAGAGACAGGGTGTGACAGTGTGTCCTTACTGCACTAACCCCCTCCCCAACTCCCCCAGAGACAGGGTGTGACAGTGTGTCCTTACTGTACTAACCCCCTCCCCAACTCCCCCAGAGACAGGGTGTGACAGTGTCCTTACTGCACCAACCCCCCTCCCCAACTCCCCTAGAGACAGGGTGTGACAGTGTGTCCTTACTGCACTAACCCCCTCCCCAACTCCCCCAGAGACAGCGTGTCACAGTGTGTCCTTACTGCACTAACCCCCTCCCCAGCTCCCCCAGAGACAGGGTGTGACAGTGTCCTTACTGCACCAACCCCCCTCCCCAACTCCCCCAGAGACAGGGTGTGACAGTGTGTCCTTACTGCACTAACCCCCCTCCCCAACTCCCCCACTGACAGGGTGTGACAGTGTGTCCTTACTGCACTAACCCCCCTCCCCAACTCCCCCAGAGACAGGGTGTGACAGTGTGTCCTTCCTGCACTAACCCCCTCCCCAACTCCCCCAGAGACAGGGTGTGACAGTGTGTCCTTACTGCACTAACCCCCCTCCCCAACTCCCCCAGAGACAGGGTGTGACAGTGTGTCCTTCCTGCACTAACCCCCTCCCCAACTCCCCCAGAGACAGGGTGTGGCAGTGTGTCCTTCCTGCACTAACCCCCCTCCCCAACTCCCCCAGAGACAGGGTGTGACAGTGTGTCCTTACTGCACTGACCCACCTCCCCAACTCCCCCAGAGGACAGCGTGTGACAGTGTGTCCTTACTGCACTAACCCTCCTCCCCAACTCCCCCAGAGACAGGGTGTGACAGTGAGTCCTTACTGCACTAACCCCCCTCCCCAACTCCCCCAGAGACAGGGTGTGACAGTGTGTCCTTACTGCACTAACCCCCCTCCCCAACTCCCCCAGAGACAGGGTGTGACAGTGTGTCCTTACTGCACTAACCCCCCTCCCCAACTCCCCCAGAGACAGGGTGTGACAGTGTGTCCTTACTGCACTAACCCCCTCCCCAACTCCCCCAGAGACAGCGTGTGACAGTGTGTCCTTACTGCACTAACCCCCCTCCCCAACTCCCCCAGAGACAGGGTGTGACAGTGTGTCCTTACTGCACTAACCCCCCTCCCCAACTCCCCCAGAGACAGGGTGTGACAGTGAGTCCTTACTGCACTAACCCCCCTCCCCAACTCCCCCAGAGACAGCGTGTGACAGTGTGTCCTTACTGCACTAACCCTCCTCCCCAACTCCCCCAGAGACAGGGTGTGACAGTGAGTCCTTACTGCACTAACCCCCCTCCCCAACTCCCCCAGAGACAGCGTGTGACAGTGTGTCCTTACTGCACTAACCCCCCTCCCCAACTCCCCCAGAGACAGGGTGTGACAGTGTGTCCTTACTGCACTAACCCCCCTCCCCAACTCCCCCAGAGACAGGGTGTGACAGTGAGTCCTTACTGCACTAACCCACCTCCCCAACTCCCCCAGAGACAGGGTGTGACAGTGTGTCCTTACTGCACTAACCCCCCTCCCCAACTCCCCCAGATACAGGGTGTGACAGTGTGTCCTTACTGCACTAACCCCCTCCCCAACTTCCCCAGAGACAGGGTGTGACAGTGTGTCCTTACTGCACTAACACCCCTCCCCAACTCCCCCAGAGACAGGGTGTGACAGTGTGTCCTTACTGCACTAACCCCACTCCCCAACTCCCCCAGAGACAGGGTGTGACAGTGTGTCCTTACTGCACTAACCCCCCTCCCCAACTCCCCCAGAGACAGGGTGTGACAGTGTGTCCTTACTGCACTAACCCCCCTCCCCAACTCCCCCAGAGACAGGGTGTGACAGTGTGTCCTTACTGCACTAACCCCCCTCCCCAACTCCCCCAGAGACAGGTTGTGACAGTGTGTCCTTACTGCACTAACCCCCCTCCCCAACTCCCCCAGAGACAGGGTGTGACAGTGTGTCCTTACTGCACTAACCCCCCTCCCCAACTCCCCCTGAGACAGGGTGTGACAGTGTGTCCTAACTGCACTAACCCCCCTCCCCAACTCCCCCAGAGACAGGGTATGACAGTGTGTCCTTACTGCACTAACCCCCCTCCCCAACTCCCCCAGAGACAGGGTGTGACAGTGTGTCCTTACTGCACAAACCCCCCTCCCCAACTCCCCCAGAGACAGGCTGTGACAGTGTGACCTTACTGCACTAACCCCCCTCCCCAACTCCCCCACTGACAGGGTGTGACAGTGTGTCCTTACTGCACTAACCCCCTCCCCAACTCCCCCAGAGACAGGGTGTGACAGTGTGTCCTTTCTGCACTAACCCCGCTCCCCAACTCCCCCAGAGACAGAGTGCGACAGTGTGTCCTTACTGCACTAACCCCCCTCCCCAACTCCCCCAGAGACAGGGTGTGACAGTGTGTCCTTACTGCACTAACCCCCTCCCCAACTCCCCCAGAGACGGGGTGTGACAGTGTGTCCTTACTGCACTAACCCCACTCCCCAACTCCCCCAGAGACAGGGTGTGACAGTGTGTCCTTACTGCAATAACCCCCCTCCCCAACTCCCCCAGATACAGGGTGTGACAGTGTGTCCTTACTGCAATAACCCCCCTCCCCAAGAGTCAGGGTGTGACAGTGTGTCCTTACTGCACTACAATACAATAATACAATACAAATCGCTTTATTGGCATGATAAGGCACATCTTATGTTGCCAAAGCATCAAAATACATTTATGGTTGAACACATAAACGCGGTTCCATTCATACAGTGTATAAACAGGTATATCCCTGAGTTTATAAATATATTTTCGCCTTGTTTATATATACTCTTGTCTCTCCCCAACTACCCCAGAGACAGGGTGTGACAGTGTGTCCTTACTGCAATAACCCCCGTCCCCAACTCCCCCAGAGACAGGGTGTGACAGTGTGTCCTTACTGCACTGACCCACCTCCCCAACTCCCCCAGAGACAGGGTGTGACAGTGTGTCCTTACTGCATTAACCCCCCTCCCCAACTCCCCCAGAGACAGGGTGTGACAGTGTGTCCTTACTGCACTAACCCCCCTCCCCAACTGACAGGGTGTGACAGTGTGTCCTTACTGCACTAACCCCCCTCCCCAACTCCCCCACTGACAGGGTGTGACAGTGTGTCCTTACTGCACTAACCCCCCTCCCCAACTCCCCCAGAGACAGGGTGTGACAGTGTGTCCTTACTGCACTAACCCCCTCCCCAACTCCCCCAGAGGCAGGGTGTGACAGTGTGTCCTTACTGCACTGACCCCCCGCCCGAACTCCCCCAGAGACAGGGTGTGACAGTGTGTCCTTACTGCACTAACCCCCTCCCCAACTCCCCCAGAGACAGAGTGTGACAGTGTGTCCTTACTGCACTAACCCCCCTCCCCAACTCCCCCAGAGACAGTGTGTGACAGTGTGTCCTTACTGCACTAACCCCCCTCCCCAACTCCCCCAGAGACAGGGTGTGACAGTGTGTCCTTACTGCACTAACCCGCCTCCCCAACTCCCCCAGAGACAGCGTGTGACAGTGTGTCCTTACTGCACTAACCCCCCTCCCCAACTCCCCCAGAGACAGGGTGTGACAGTGTGTCCTTACTGCACTAACCCCCCTCCCCAACTCCCCCAGAGACAGGGTGTGACAGTGAGTCCTTACTGCACTAACCCCCCTCCCCAACTCCCCCAGAGACAGGGTGTGACAGTGTGTCCTTACTGTACTAACCCCCTCCCCAACTTCCCCAGAGACAGGGTGTGACAGTGTGTCCTTACTGCACTAACACCCCTCCCCAACTCCCCCAGAGACAGGGTGTGACAGTGTGTCCTTACTGCACAAACCCCCCTCCCCAACTCCCCCACTGACAGGGTGTGACAGTGTGTCCTTACTGCACTAACCCCCTCCCCAACTCCCCCAGAGACAGGGTGTGACAGTGTGTCCTTTCTGCACTAACCCCGCTCCCCAACTACCCCAGAGACAGAGTGCGACAGTGTGTCCTTACTGCACTAACCCCCCTCCCCAACTCCCCCAGAGACAGGGTGTGACAGTGTGTCCTTACTGCACTAACCCCCTCCCCAACTCCCCCAGAGACAGGGTGTGACAGTGTGTCCTTACTGCACTAACCCCACTCCCCAACTCCCCCAGAGACAGGGTGTGACAGTGTGTCCTTACTGCACTAACCCCCCTCCCCAACGCCCCCAGAGACAGCGTGTGACAGTGTGTCCTTACTGCACTAACCCCCCTCCCCAACTCCCCCAGAGTCAGGGTGTGACAGTGTGTCCTTACTGCACTAACCCCCCTCCCCCACTCCCCCAGAGACAGGGTGTGACAGTGTGTCCTTCCTGCAATAACCCCCTCCCCAACTCCCCCAGAGACAGGGTGTAACAGTGTGTCCTTACTGCACTGACCCACCTCCCCAACTCCCCCAGAGACAGGGTGTGACAGTGTGTCCTTTCTGCACTAGCCCCCCTCCCCAACTCCCCCAGAGACAGGGTGTGACAGTGTGTCCTTACTGCACTAACCCCCCTCCCCAACTCAACCACTGACAGGGTGTGACAGTGTGTCCTTACTGCACTAACCCCCCTCCCCAACTCCCCCACTGACAGGGTGTGACAGTGTGTCCTGACTGCACTAACCCCCCTCCCCAACTCCCCCAGAGACAGGGTGTGACAGTGTGTCCTTACTGCACTAACCCCCTCCCCAACTCCCCCAGAGACAGGGTGTGACAGTGTGTCCTTACTGCACTAACCCCCCTCCCCAACTCCCCCAGAGACAGGGTGTGACAGTGTGTCCTTACTGCACTGACCCCCCTCCCCAGCTCCCCCAGAGACAGGGTGTGACAGTGTGTCCTTACTGCACTAACCCCCCTCCCCAACTCCCCCAGAGACAGCGTGTGACAGTGTGTCCTTACTGCAGTAACCCCCCTCCCCAACTCCCCCAGAGACAGGGTGTGACAGTGTGTCCTTACTGCACTAACCCCCCTCCCCAACTCCCCCAGAGACAGGGTGTGACAGTGTGTCCTTACTGCACTAACACCCCTCCCCAACTCCCCCAGAGACAGGGTGTGACAGTGTGTCCTTACTGCACTAACCCCACTCCCCAACTCCCCCAGAGACAGGGTGTGACAGTGTGTCCTTACTGCACTAACCCCCCTCCCCAACTCCCCCAGAGACAGGGTGTGACAGTGTGTCCTTACTGCACTAACCCCCCTCTCCAACTCCCCCAGAGACAGGGTGTGACAGTGTGTCCTAACTGCACTAACCCTCCTCCCCAACTCCCCCAGAGACAGGGTGTGACAGTGTGTCCTTACTGCACTAACCCCCCTCCCCAACTCCCCCAGAGACAGGTTGTGACAGTGTGTCCTTCCTGCACTAACCCCCCTCCCCAACTCCCCCAGAGACAGGGTGTGACAGTGTGTCCTTACTGCACTAACCCCCCTCCCCAACTCCCCCTGAGACAGGGTGTGACAGTGTGTCCTTACTGCACTAACTCCCCTTCCCAACTCCCCCAGAGACAGAGTGCGACGGTGTGTCCTTACTGCACTAACCCCACTCCCCAACTCCCCCAGAGACAGGGTGTGACAGTGTGTCCTTACTGCAATAACCCCCCTCCCCAACTCCCCCAGAGACAGGGTGTGACAGTGTGTCCTTACTGCAATAACCCCCCTCCCCAACTCCCCCAGACTCAGGGTGTGACAGTGTGTCCTTACTGCACTAACCCCCCTCCCCAACTCCCCCAGAGACAGGGTGTGACAGTGTGTCCTTACTGCACTAACCCCCCTCCCCAACTCCCCCAGAGACAGGGTATGACAGTGTGTCCTTACTGCACTAACCCCCCTCCCCAACTCCCCCAGAGACAGGGTGTGACAGTGTGTCCTTACTGCACTAACACCCCTCCCCAACTCCCCCCAGAGACAGGGTGTGACAGTGTGTCCTTACTGCACTAACCCCCCCCCCAACTGCCCCAGAGACAGGGTGTGACAATGTGTCCTTACTGCACTGACCCCCCTCCCCAACTCCCCCAGAGACAGGGTGTGACAATGTGTCCTTACTGCACTAACCCCCCTCCCCAACTCCCCCAGAGACAGGGTGTGACAGTGTGTCCTTACTGCACTAACCGCGTCCCCAACCCCCCCAGAGACAGGGTGTGACAGTGTGTCCTTACTGCACTAACCCCACTCCCCAACTCCCCCAGAGACAGGGTGTGACAGTGTGTCCTTACTGCACTAACCCCCCTCCCCAACTCCCCCACTGACAGGGTGTGACAGTGTGTCCTTACTGCACTAACCCCCCTCCCCAACTCCCCCACTGACAGGGTGTGACAGTGTGTCCTTACTGCACTAACCCCGCTCCCCAACCCCCCAGAGACAGGGTGTGACATTGTGTCCTTACTGCTCTAACCCCCCTCCCCAACTCCCCCAGAGACAGGGTGTGACAGTGTGTCCTTACTGCACTAACCCCCCTCCCCAACTCCCCCAGAGACAGGGTGTGACAGTGTGTCCTTACTGCACTAACCCCACTCCCCAGCTCCCCCAGAGACAGGGTGTGACAGTGTGTCCTTACGGCACTAACCCCCCTCCCCAGCTCCCCCAGAGACAGCGTGTGACAGTGTGTCCTTACTGCACTAACCCCCCTCCCCAACTCCCCCAGAGACAGGGTGTGACAGTGTGTCCTTACTGCACTAACCCCACTCCCCAACTCCCCCAGAGACAGGGTGTGACAGTGAGTCCTTACTGCACTAACCCCGCTCCCCAACTCCCCCAGAGACAGGGTGTGACAGTGTGTCCTTACTGCACTAACCCCCCTCCCCAACTCCCCCAGAGACAGGGTGTGACAGTGTGTCCTTACTGCACTAACCCCCCTCCCCAACTCCCCCAGAGACAGGGTGTGACAGTGTGTCCTTACTGCACTAACCCCTCCCCAACTCCCCCAGAGACAGGGTGTGACAGTGTGTCCTTACTGCACTAACCCCCCTCCCCAACTCCCCCAGAGACAGCGTGTGACAGTGTGTCCTTACTGCACTAACCCCCCTCCCCAACTCCCTCAGAGACAGGGTGTGACAGTGTGTCCTTACTGCACGAACCCCCCTCCCCAACTCCCCCACTGACAGGGTGTGACAGTGTGTCCTTACTGCACTAACCCCCCTCCCCAACTCCCCCAGAGACAGGGTGTGACAGTGTGTCCTTACTGCACTAACCCCACTCCCCAACTCCCCCAGAGACAGGGTGTGACAGTGAGTCCTTACTGCACTAACCGCGTCCCCAACTCCCCCACTGACAGGGTGTGACAGTGTGTCCTTACTGCACTAACCGCGTCTCCAACTCCCCCAGAGACAGGGTGTGACAGTGTGTCCTTACTGCACTAACCCCCTCCCCAACTCCCCCAGAGATAGGGTGTGACAGTGTGTCCTTACTGCACTAACCCCCCTCCCCAACTCCCCCAGAGACAGGGTGTGACAGTGTGTCCTTACTGCACTAACCCCCCTCCCCAACTCCCCCAGAGACAGGGTGTGACAGTGTGTCCTTACTGCACTAACCCCCTCCCCAACTCCCCCAGAGACAGGGTGTGACAGTGTGTCCTTCCTGCACTAACCCCCCTCCCCAACTCCCCCAGAGACAGGGTGTGAAAGTGTGTCCTTCCTGCACTAACCCCCCTCCCCAACTCCCCCAGAGACAGCGTGTGACAGTGTGTCCTTACTGCACTAACCCCCCTCCCCAGCTCCCCCAGAGACAGGGTGTGACAGTGTGTCCTTACTGCACTAACCCCCCTCCCCAACTCCCCCAGAGACAGGGTGTGACAGTGTGTCCTTACTGCACTAACCCCCCTCCCCAACTCCCCCAGAGACAGGGTGTGACAGTGTGTCCTTACTGCACTGACCCACCTCCCCAACTCCCCCAGAGACAGGGTGTGACAGTGTGTCCTTACTGCACTAACCCCCTCCCCAACTCCCCCAGAGACAGGGTGTGACAGTGTGTCCTTACTGCACAAACCCCCCTCCCCAACTCCCCCAGAGACAGCGTGTGACAGTGTGTCCTTACTGCACTAACCCCCTCCCCAACTCCCCAGAGACAGAGTGTGACAGTGTGTCCTTACTGCACTAACCCCCCTCCCCAACTCCCCCAGAGACAGGGTGTGACAGTGTGTCCTTACTGCACTAACCCCCCTCGCCAACTCCCCCAGAGACAGCGTGTGACAGTGTGTCCTTACTGCACTAACCCCCCTCCCCAACTCCCCCAGAGACAGGGTGTGACAGTGTGTCCTTACTGCACTAACCCCCCTCCCCAACTCCCCCAGAGACAGGGTGTGACAGTGAGTCCTTACTGCACTAACCCCCCTCCCCAACTCCCCCAGAGACAGGGTGTGACAGTGTGTCCTTACTGCACTAACCCCCCTCCCCAACTCCCCCAGAGACAGGGTGTGACAGTGTGTCCTTACTGCACTAACCCCCCTCCCCAACTCCCCCAGAGACAGGGTGTGACAGTGTGTCCTTACTGCACTAACCCCCCTCCCCAACTCCCCCACTGACAGGGTGTGACAGTGTGTCCTTACTGCACTAACCCCCCTCCCCAACTCCCCCAGAGACAGGGTGTGACAGTGTGTCCTTACTGCACTAACCCCCCTCCCCAACTCCCCCAGAGACAGGGTGTGACAGTGTGTCCTTACTGCACTAACCCCCCTCCCCAACTCCCCCAGAGACAGGGTGTGACAGTGTGTCCTTACTGCACTAACCCCCCTCCCCAACTCCCCCAGAGACAGGGTGTGACAGTGTGTCCTTACTGCACTAACACCCCTCCCCAACTCCCCCAGAGACAGGGTGTGACAGTGTGTCCTTACTGCACTAACCCCCCTCCCCAACTCCCCCAGAGACAGGGTGTGACAGTGTGTCCTTACTGCACTAACCCCCCTCCCCAACTCCCCCAGAGACAGGGTGTGACAGTGAGTCCTTACTGCACTAACCCACCTCCCCAACTCCCCCAGAGACAGGGTGTGACAGTGTGTCCTTACTGCACTAACCCCCCTCCCCAACTCCCCCAGAGACAGGGTGTGACAGTGTGTCCTTACTGCACTAACCCCCCTCCCCAACTCCCCCAGAGACAGCGTGTGACAGTGTGTCCTTACTGCACTAACCCCCCTCCCCAACTCCCCCAGAGACAGCGTGTGACAGTGTGTCCTTACTGCACTAACCCCCCTCCCCAACTCCCCCAGAGACAGGGTGTGACAGTGTGTCCTTACTGCACTAACCCCCCTCCCCAACTCCCCCAGAGACAGGGTGTGACAGTGAGTCCTTACTGCACTAACCCCCCTCCCCAACTCCCCCAGAGACAGCGTGTGACAGTGTGTCCTTACTGCACTAACCCTCCTCCCCAACTCCCCCAGAGACAGGGTGTGACAGTGAGTCCTTACTGCACTAACCCCCCTCCCCAACTCCCCCAGAGACAGCGTGTGACAGTGTGTCCTTACTGCACTAACCCCCCTCCCCAACTCCCCCAGAGACAGGGTGTGACAGTGTGTCCTTACTGCACTAACCCCCCTCCCCAACTCCCCCAGAGACAGGGTGTGACAGTGAGTCCTTACTGCACTAACCCACCTCCCCAACTCCCCCAGAGACAGGGTGTGACAGTGTGTCCTTACTGCACTAACCCCCCTCCCCAACTCCCCCAGATACAGGGTGTGACAGTGTGTCCTTACTGCACTAACCCCCTCCCCAACTTCCCCAGAGACAGGGTGTGACAGTGTGTCCTTACTGCACTAACACCCCTCCCCAACTCCCCCAGAGACAGGGTGTGACAGTGTGTCCTTACTGCACTAACCCCACTCCCCAACTCCCCCAGAGACAGGGTGTGACAGTGTGTCCTTACTGCACTAACCCCCCTCCCCAACTCCCCCAGAGACAGGGTGTGACAGTGTGTCCTTACTGCACTAACCCCCCTCCCCAACTCCCCCAGAGACAGGGTGTGACAGTGTGTCCTTACTGCACTAACCCCCCTCCCCAACTCCCCCAGAGACAGGTTGTGACAGTGTGTCCTTACTGCACTAACCCCCCTCCCCAACTCCCCCAGAGACAGGGTGTGACAGTGTGTCCTTACTGCACTAACCCCCCTCCCCAACTCCCCCAGAGACAGCGTGTGACAGTGTGTCCTTACTGCACTAACCCCCCTCCCCAACTCCCCCAGAGACAGGGTGTGACAGTGTGTCCTTACTGCACTAACCCCCCTCCCCAACTCCCCCCAGAGACAGGGTGTGACAGTGAGTCCTTACTGCACTAACCCCCCTCCCCAACTCCCCCAGAGACAGCGTGTGACAGTGTGTCCTTACTGCACTAACCCCCCTCCCCAACTCCCCCAGAGACAGGGTGTGACAGTGTGTCCTTACTGCACTAACCCCCCTCCCCAACTCCCCCAGAGACAGGTTGTGACAGTGTGTCCTTACTGCACTAACCCCCCTCCCCAACTCCCCCAGAGACAGGGTGTGACAGTGTGTCCTTACTGCACTAACCCCCCTCCCCAACTCCCCCTGAGACAGGGTGTGACAGTGTGTCCTAACTGCACTAGCCCCCCTCCCCAACTCCCCCAGAGACAGGGTATGACAGTGTGTCCTTACTGCACTAACCCCCCTCCCCAACTCCCCCAGAGACAGGGTGTGACAGTGTGTCCTTACTGCACAAACCCCCCTCCCCAACTCCCCCAGAGACAGGCTGTGACAGTGTGACCTTACTGCACTAACCCCCCTCCCCAACTCCCCCACTGACAGGGTGTGACAGTGTGTCCTTACTGCACTAACCCCCTCCCCAACTCCCCCAGAGACAGGGTGTGACAGTGTGTCCTTTCTGCACTAACCCCGCTCCCCAACTCCCCCAGAGACAGAGTGCGACAGTGTGTCCTTACTGCACTAACCCCCCTCCCCAACTCCCCCAGAGACAGGGTGTGACAGTGTGTCCTTACTGCACTAACCCCCTCCCCAACTCCCCCAGAGACGGGGTGTGACAGTGTGTCCTTACTGCACTAACCCCACTCCCCAACTCCCCCAGAGACAGGGTGTGACAGTGTGTCCTTACTGCAATAACCCCCCTCCCCAACTCCCCCAGATACAGGGTGTGACAGTGTCCTTACTGCAATAACCCCCCTCCCCAAGAGTCAGGGTGTGACAGTGTGTCCTTACTGCACTACAATACAATAATACAATACAAATCGCTTTATTGGCATGATAAGGCACATCTTATGTTGCCAAAGCATCAAAATACATTTATGGTTGAACACATAAACGCGGTTCCATTCATACAGTGTATAAACAGGTATATCCCTGAGTTTATAAATATATTTTCGCCTTGTTTATATATACTCTTGTCTCTCCCCAACTACCCCAGAGACAGGGTGTGACAGTGTGTCCTTACTGCAATAACCCCCGTCCCCAACTCCCCCAGAGACAGGGTGTGACAGTGTGTCCTTACTGCACTGACCCACCTCCCCAACTCCCCCAGAGACAGGGTGTGACAGTGTGTCCTTACTGCATTAACCCCCCTCCCCAACTCCCCCAGAGACAGGGTGTGACAGTGTGTCCTTACTGCACTAACCCCCCTCCCCAACTGACAGGGTGTGACAGTGTGTCCTTACTGCACTAACCCCCCTCCCCAACTCCCCCACTGACAGGGTGTGACAGTGTGTCCTTACTGCACTAACCCCCTCCCCAACTCCCCCAGAGACAGAGTGTGACAGTGTGTCCTTACTGCACTAACCCCCCTCCCCAACTCCCCCAGAGACAGTGTGTGACAGTGTGTCCTTACTGCACTAACCCCCCTCCCCAACTCCCCCAGAGACAGGGTGTGACAGTGTGTCCTTACTGCACTAACCCGCCTCCCCAACTCCCCCAGAGACAGCGTGTGACAGTGTGTCCTTACTGCACTAACCCCCCTCCCCAACTCCCCCAGAGACAGGGTGTGACAGTGTGTCCTTACTGCACTAACCCCCCTCCCCAACTCCCCCAGAGACAGGGTGTGACAGTGAGTCCTTACTGCACTAACCCCCCTCCCCAACTCCCCCAGAGACAGGGTGTGACAGTGTGTCCTTACTGTACTAACCCCCTCCCCAACTTCCCCAGAGACAGGGTGTGACAGTGTGTCCTTACTGCACTAACACCCCTCCCCAACTCCCCCAGAGACAGGGTGTGACAGTGTGTCCTTACTGCACTAACCCCACTCCCCAACTCCCCCAAAGACAGGGTGTGACAGTGTGTCCTTACTGCACTAACCCCCCTCCCCAACTCCCCCAGAGACAGGGTGTGACAGTGTGTCCTTACTGCACTAACCCCCCTCCCCAACTCCCCCAGAGACAGGGTGTGACAGTGTGTCCTAACTGCACTAACCCTCCTCCCCAACTCCCCCAGAGACAGGGTGTGACAGTGTGTCCTTACTGCACTAACCCCCCTCCCCAACTCCCCCAGAGACAGGTTGTGACAGTGTGTCCTTACTGCACTAACCCCCCTCCCCAACTCCCCCAGAGACAGGGTGTGACAGTGTGTCCTTACTGCACTAACCCCCCTCCCCAACTCCCCCTGAGACAGGGTGTGACAGTGTGTCCTTACAGCACTAACCCCCCTCCCCAACTCCCCCAGAGACAGGGTATGACAGTGTGTCCTTACTGCACTAAACCCCCTCCCCAACTCCCCCAGAGACAGGGTGTGACAGTGTGTCCTTACTGCACAAACCCCCCTCCCCAACTCCCCCACTGACAGGGTGTGACAGTGTGTCCTTACTGCACTAACCCCCTCCCCAACTCCCCCAGAGACAGGGTGTGACAGTGTGTCCTTTCTGCACTAACCCCGCTCCCCAACTACCCCAGAGACAGAGTGCGACAGTGTGTCCTTACTGCACTAACCCCCCTCCCCAACTCCCCCAGAGACAGGGTGTGACAGTGTGTCCTTACTGCACTAACCCCCTCCCCAACTCCCCCAGAGACAGGGTGTGACAGTGTGTCCTTACTGCACTAACCCCACTCCCCAACTCCCCCAGAGACAGGGTGTGACAGTGTGTCCTTACTGCACTAACCCCCCTCCCCAACGCCCCCAGAGACAGCGTGTGACAGTGTGTCCTTACTGCACTAACCCCCCTCCCCAACTCCCCAGAGTCAGGGTGTGACAGTGTGTCCTTACTGCACTAACCCCCCTCCCCCACTCCCCCAGAGACAGGGTGTGACAGTGTGTCCTTCCTGCAATAACCCCCTCCCCAACTCCCCCAGAGACAGGGTGTAACAGTGTGTCCTTACTGCACTGACCCACCTCCCCAACTCCCCCAGAGACAGGGTGTGACAGTGTGTCCTTACTGCACTAGCCCCCCTCCCCAACTCCCCCAGAGACAGGGTGTGACAGTGTGTCCTTACTGCACTAACCCCCCTCCCCAACTCAACCACTGACAGGGTGTGACAGTGTGTCCTTACTGCACTAACCCCCCTCCCCAACTCCCCCACTGACAGGGTGTGACAGTGTGTCCTGACTGCACTAACCCCCCTCCCCAACTCCCCCAGAGACAGGGTGTGACAGTGTGTCCTTACTGCACTAACCCCCTCCCCAACTCCCCCAGAGACAGGGTGTGACAGTGTGTCCTTACTGCACTAACCCCCCTCCCCAACTCCCCCAGAGACAGGGTGTGACAGTGTGTCCTTACTGCACTGACCCCCCTCCCCAGCTCCCCCAGAGACAGGGTGTGACAGTGTGTCCTTACTGCACTAACCCCCCCTCCCCAACTCCCCCAGAGACAGGGTGTGACAGTGTGTCCTTACTGCACTAACCCCCCTCCCCAACTCCCCCTGAGACAGGGTGTGACAGTGTGTCCTTACTGTACTAACCCCCTCCCCAACTTCCCCAGAGACAGGGTGTGACAGTGTGTCCTTACTGCACTAACCCCCCTCCCCAACTCCCCCAGAGACTGGGTGTGACAGTGTGTCCTTACTGCACTAACCCCCCTCCCCAACTCAACCACTGACAGGGTGTGACAGTGTGTCCTAACTGCACTAACCCCCCTCCCCAACTCCCCCACTGACAGGGTGTGACAGTGTGTCCTTACTGCACTAACCCCCCTCCCCAACTCCCCCAGAGACAGGGTGTGACAGTGTGTCCTTACTGCACTAACCCCCTCCCCAACTCCCCCAGAGACAGGGTGTGACAGTGTGTCCTTACTGCACTAACCCCCCTCCCCAACTCCCCCAGAGACAGGGTGTGACAGTGTGTCCTTACTGCACTGACCCCCCTCCCCAGCTCCCCCAGAGACAGGGTGTGACAGTGTGTCCTTACTGCACTAACCCCCCTCCCCAACTCCCCCAGAGACAGCGTGTGACAGTGTGTCCTTACTGCACTAACCCCCTCCCCAACTCCCCCAGAGACAGAGTGTGACAGTGTGTCCTTACTGCACTAACCCCCCTCCCCAACTCCCCCAGAGACAGCGTGTGACAGTGTGTCCTTACTGCACTAACCCCCCTCCCCAACTCCCCCAGAGACAGGGTGTGACAGTGTGTCCTTACTGCACTAACCCCCCTTCCCAACTCCCCCAGAGACAGGGTGTGACAGTGTGTCCTTACTGCACTAACACCCCTCCCCAACTCCCCCAGAGACAGGGTGTGACAGTGTGTCCTTACTGCACTAACCCCACTCCCCAACTCCCCCAGAGACAGGGTGTGACAGTGTGTCCTTACTGCACTAACCCCCCTCCCGAACTCCCCCAGAGACAGGGTGTGACAGTGTGTCCTTACTGCACTAACCCCCCTCCCCAACTCCCCCAGAGACAGGGTGTGACAGTGTGTCCTAACTGCACTAACCCTCCTCCCCAACTCCCCCAGAGACAGGGTGTGACAGTGTGTCCTTACTGCACTAACCCCCCTCGCCAACTCCCCCAGAAACAGGTTGTGACAGTGTGTCCTTACTGCACTAACCCCCCTCCCCAACTCCCCCAGAGACAGGGTGTGACAGTGTGTCCTTACTGCACTAACCCCCCTCCCCAACTCCCCCTGAGACAGGGTGTGACAGTGTGTCCTTACTGCACTAACCCCCCTCCCCAACTCCCCAGAGACAGGGTATGACAGTGTGTCCTTACTGCACTAACCCCCCCTCCCCCAACTCCCCCAGAGACAGGGTGTGACAGTGTGTCCTTACTGCACTAACCCCTCCCCAACTCCCCCAGAGACAGGGTGTGACAGTGTGTCCTTTCTGCACTAACCCCGCTCCCCAACTCCCCCAGAGACAGGGTGTGACAGTGTGTCCTTACTGCACTAACCCCCCTCCCCAACTCCCCCAGAGACAGCGTGTGACAGTGTGTCCTTACTGCACTAACCCCCTCCCCAACTCCCCCAGAGACAGAGTGTGACAGTGTGTCCTTACTGCACTAACCCCCCTCCCCAACTCCCCCAGAGACAGCGTGTGACAGTGTGTCCTTACTGCACTAACCCCCCTCCCCAACTCCCCCAGAGACAGGGTGTGACAGTGTGTCCTTACTGCACTAACCCCCCTTCCCAACTCCCCCAGAGACAGGGTTGTGACAGTGTGTCCTTACTGCACTAACACCCCCTCCCCAACTCCCCCAGAGACAGGGTGTGACAGTGTGTCCTTACTGCACTAACCCCACTCCCCAACTCCCCCAGAGACAGGGTGTGACAGTGTGTCCTTACTGCACTAACCCCCCTCCCGAACTCCCCCAGAGACAGGGTGTGACAGTGTGTCCTTACTGCACTAACCCCCCTCCCCAACTCCCCCAGAGACAGGGTGTGACAGTGTGTCCTAACTGCACTAACCCTCCTCCCCAACTCCCCCAGAGACAGGGTGTGACAGTGTGTCCTTACTGCACTAACCCCCCTCGCCAACTCCCCCAGAAACAGGTTGTGACAGTGTGTCCTTACTGCACTAACCCCCCTCCCCAACTCCCCCAGAGACAGGGTGTGACAGTGTGTCCTTACTGCACTAACCCCCCTCCCCAACTCCCCCTGAGACAGGGTGTGACAGTGTGTCCTTACTGCACTAACCCCCCTCCCCAACTCCCCCAGAGACAGGGTATGACAGTGTGTCCTTACTGCACTAACCCCCCTCCCCAACTCCCCCAGAGACAGGGTGTGACAGTGTGTCCTTACTGCACAAACCCCCCTCCCCAACTCCCCCAGAGACAGGGTGTGACAGTGTGTCCTTACTGCACTAACCCCCCTCCCCAACTGACAGGGTGTGACAGTGTGTCCTTACTGCACTAACCCCTCCCCAACTCCCCCAGAGACAGGGTGTGACAGTGTGTCCTTTCTGCACTAACCCCGCTCCCCAACTCCCCCAGAGACAGAGTGCGACAGTGTGTCCTTACTGCACTAACCCCCCTCCCCAACTCCCCCAGAGACAGGGTGTGACAGTGTGTCCTTACTGCACTAACCCCTCCCCAACTCCCCCAGAGACAGGGTGTGACAGTGTGTCCTTACTGCACTAACCCCACTCCCCAACTCCCCCAGAGACAGGGTGTGACAGTGTGTCCTTACTGCAATAACCCCCCTCCCCAACTCCCCCAGAGACAGGGTGTGACAGTGTGTCCTTACTGCAATAACCCCCCTCCCCAACTCCCCCAGAGTCAGGGTGTGACAGTGTGTCCTTACTGCACTAACCCCCCTCCCCAACTCCCCCAGAGACAGGGTGTGACAGTGTGTCCTTACTGCAATAACCCCCCTCCCCAACTCCCCCAGAGACAGGGTGTGACAGTGTGTCCTTACTGCACTGACCCACCTCCCCAACTCCCCCAGAGACAGGGTGTGACAGTGTGTCCTGACTGCACTAACCCCCCTCCCCAACTCCCCCAGAGACAGGGTGTGACAGTGTGTCCTTACTGCACTAAACCCCCTCCCCAACTCCCCCACTGACAGGGTGTGACAGTGTGTCCTTACTGCACTAACCACCCTCCCCAACTGACAGGGTGTGACAGTGTGTCCTTACTGCACTAACCCCCCTCCCCAACTCCCCCAGAGACAGGGTGTGACAGTGTGTCCTTACTGCACTAACCCCCTCCCCAACTCCCCCAGAGACAGGGTGTGACAGTGTGTCCTTACTGCACTAACCCCCCTCCCCAACCCCCCCAGAGACAGGGTGTGACAGTGTGTCCTTACTGCACTAACCCCCCTCCCCAACTCCCCCAGAGACAGCGTGTGACAGTGTGTCCTTACTGCACTGACCCCCTCCCCAACTCCCCCAGAGACAGAGTGTGACAGTGTGTCCTTACTGCACTAACCCCCCTCCCCAACTCCCCCAGAGACAGCGTGTGACAGTGTGTCCTTACTGCACTAAGCCCCCTCCCCAACTCCCCCAGAGAGAGGGTGTGACAGTGTGTCCTTACTGCACTAACCCCCCTCCCCAACTCCCCCAGAGACAGCGTGTGACAGTGTGTCCTTACTGCACTAACCCCCCTCCCCAACTCCCCCAGAGACAGGGTGTGACAGTGTGTCCTTCCTGCACTAACCCCCCTCCCCAACTCCCCCAGAGACAGGGTGTGACAGTGAGTCCTTACTGCACTAACCCCCCTCCCCAACTCCCCCAGAGACAGGGTGTGACAGTGTGTCCTTACTGTACTAACCCCCTCCCCAACTTCCCCAGAGACAGGGTGTGACAGTGTGTCCTTACTGCACTAACACCCCTCCCCAACTCCCCCAGAGACAGGGTGTGACAGTGTGTCCTTACTGCACTAACCCCCCTCCCCAACTCCCCCAGAGACAGGGTGTGACAGTGTGTCCTAACTGCACTAACCCTCCTCCCCAACTCCCCCAGAGACAGGGTGTGACAGTGTGTCCTTACTGCACTAACCCCCCTCCCCAACTCCCCCAGAGACAGGGTGTGACAGTGTGTCCTTACTGCACTAACCCCCCTCCCCAACTCCCCCAGAGACAGGGTGTGACAGTGTGTCCTTCCTGCACTAACCCCCCTCCCCAACTCCCCCAGAGACAGGGTGTGACAGTGAGTCCTTACTGCACTAACCCCCCTCCCCAACTCCCCCAGAGACAGGGTGTGACAGTGTGTCCTTACTGCACTAACACCCCTCCCCAACTCCCCCAGAGACAGGGTGTGACAGTGTGTCCTTACTGCACTAACCCCCCTCCCCAACTCCCCCAGAGACAGGGTGTGACAGTGTGTCCTAACTGCACTAACCCTCCTCCCCAACTCCCCCAGAGACAGGGTGTGACAGTGTGTCCTTACTGCACTAACCCCCCTCCCCAACTCCCCCAGAGACAGGTTGTGACAGTGTGTCCTTACTGCACTAACCCCCCTCCCCAACTCCCCCAGAGACAGGGTGTGACAGTGTGTCCTTACTGCACTAACCCCCCTCCCCAACTCCCCCTGAGACAGGGTGTGACAGTGTGTCCTTACTGCACTAACCCCCCTCCCCAACTCCCCCAGAGACAGGGTATGACAGTGTGTCCTTACTGCACTAACCCCCTCCCCAACTCCCCCACTGACAGGGTGTGACAGTGTGTCCTTACTGCACCAACCCCCTCCCCAACACCCCCAGAGACAGGGTGTGACAGTGTGTCCTTTCTGCACTAACCCCCCTCCCCATCTCCCCCACTGACAGGGTGTGACAGTGTGTCCTTACTGCACTAACCCCCCTCCCCAACTCCCCCAGAGACAGGGTGTGACAGTGTGTCCTTACTGCAATAACCCCCCTCCCCAACTCCCCCAGAGACAGGGTGTG
Source organism: Somniosus microcephalus (assembly GCF_052327205.1). Taxonomy (NCBI): domain Eukaryota; kingdom Metazoa; phylum Chordata; class Chondrichthyes; order Squaliformes; family Somniosidae; genus Somniosus; species Somniosus microcephalus. The sequence continues at coordinate 234,710,661 of NC_140995.1, read as the reverse complement.
ACAGTGTGTCCTTACTGCTCTAACCTCTTCCCCAACTCCCCCAGAGACAGGGTGTGACAGTGTGTCCTTTCTGCACTAACCCCCCTCCCCAACTCCCCCACTGACAGGGTGTGACAGTGTGTCCTTACTGCACGAACCCCCCTCCCCAACTCCCCCAGAGACAGGGTGTGACAGTGTGTCCTTACTGCAATAACCCCCCTCCCCAACTCCCCCAGAGACAGGGTGTGACAGTGTGTCCTTACTGCTCTAACCTCCTCCCCAACTCCCCCAGAGACAGGGTGTGACAGTGTGTCCTTACTGCACTAACCCCCCTCCCCAACTCCCGCACTGACAGGGTGTGACAGTGTGTCCTTACTGCACTAACCCCCCTCCCCAACTCCCCCACTGACAGGGTGTGACAGTGTGTCCTTACTGCACTAACCCCCCTCCCCAACTCCCCCACTGACAGGGTGTGACTGTGTGTCCTTACTGCACTAACCCCCCTCCCCAACTCCCCCAGAGACAGGGTGTGACAGTGTGTCCTTACTGCACTAACCCCCCTCCCCAACTCCCCCACTGACAGGGTGTGACAGTGTGTCCTTACTGCACTGACCCCCCTCCCCAACTCCCCCAGAGACAGGGTGTGACAGTGTGTCCTTACTGCACTAACCCCCCTCCCCAACTCCCCCACTGACAGGGTGTGACTGTGTGTCCTTACTGCACTAACCCCCCTCCCCAACTCCCCCAGAGACAGGGTGTGACAGTGTGTCCTTACTGCACTAACCCCCTCCCCAACTCCCCCAGAGACAGGGTGTGACAGTGTGTCCTTACTGCACTGACCCCCCTCCCCAACTCCCCCAGAGACAGGGTGTGACAGTGATGCCAATAAAGCGATTTGTATTGTATTGTATTATTATTGTGTCCTTACTGCACTAACCCCCCTCCCCAACTCCCCCAGAGACAGCGTGTGACAGTGTGTCCTTACTGCACTAACCCCCCTCCCCAACTCCCCCAGAGACATGGTGTGACAGTGTGTCCTTACTGCACTAACCCCCCTCCCCAACTCCCCCAGAGACAGCGTGTGACAGTGTGTCCTTACTGCACTAACCCCCCTCCCCAACTCCCCCAGAGACAGGGTGTGACAGTGTGTCCTTACTGCACTAACCCCCCTCCCCAACTCCCCCAGAGACAGGGTGTGACAGTGAGTCCTTACTGCACTAACCCCCCTCCCCAACTCCCCCAGAGACAGGGTGTGACAGTGTGTCCTTACTGTACTAACCCCCTCCCCAACTTCCCCAGAGACAGGGTGTGACAGTGTGTCCTTACTGCACTAACACCCCTCCCCAACTCCCCCAGAGACAGGGTGTGACAGTGTGTCCTTACTGCACTAACCCCACTCCCCAACTCCCCCAGAGACAGGGTGTGACAGTGTGTCCTTACTGCACTAACCCCCCTCCCCAACTCCCCCAGAGACAGGGTGTGACAGTGTGTCCTTACTGCACTAACCCCCCTCCCCAACTCCCCCAGAGACAGGGTGTGACAGTGTGTCCTAACTGCACTAACCCTCCTCCCCAACTCCCCCAGAGACAGGGTGTGACAGTGTGTCCTTACTGCACTAACCCCCCTCCCCAACTCCCCCAGAGACAGGTTGTGACAGTGTGTCCTTACTGCACTAACCCCCCTCCCCAACTCCCCCAGAGACAGGGTGTGACAGTGTGTCCTTACTGCACTAACCCCCCTCCCCAACTCCCCCTGAGACAGGGTGTGACAGTGTGTCCTTACTGCACTAACCCCCCTCCCCAACTCCCCCAGAGACAGGGTATGACAGTGTGTCCTTACTGCACTAACCCCCCTCCCCAACTCCCCCAGAGACAGGGCGTGACAGTGTGTCCTTACTGCACAAACCCCCCTCCCCAACTCCCCCAGAGACAGGGTGTGACAGTGTGTCCTTACTGCACTAACCCCCTCCCCAACTCCCCCAGAGACAGGGTGTGACAGTGTGTCCTTTCTGCACTAACCCCGCTCCCCAACTCCCCGAGAGACAGAGTGCGACAGTGTGTCCTTACTGCACTAACCCCCCTCCCCAACTCCCCCAGAGACAGGGTGTGACAGTGTGTCCTTACTGCACTAACCCCCTCCCCAACTCCCCCAGAGACAGGGTGTGACAGTGTGTCCTTACTGCACTAACCCCACTCCCCAACTCCCCCAGAGACAGGGTGTGACAGTGTGTCCTTACTGCAATAACCCCCTCCCCAACTCCCCCAGAGACAGGGTGTGACAGTGTGTCCTTACTGCAATAACCCCCCTCCCCAACTCCCCCAGAGTCAGGGTGTGACAGTGTGTCCTTACTGCACTAACCCCCCTCCCCAACTCCCCCAGAGACAGGGTGTGACAGTGTGTCCTTACTGCAATAACCCCCCTCCCCAACTCCCCCAGAGACAGGGTGTGACAGTGTGTCCTTACTGCACTGACCCACCTCCCCAACTCCCCCAGAGACAGGGTGTGACAGTGTGTCCTTACTGCACTAATCCCCCTCCCCAACTCCCCCAGAGACAGGGTGTGACAGTGTGTCCTTACTGCACTAACCCCCCTCCCCAACTCCCCCAGAGACAGCATGTGACCTTACTGCACTAACCCCCCTCCCCAACTCCCCCAGAGACAGGGTGTGACAGTGTGTCCTTACTGCACTAACCCCCCTCCCCAACTCCCCCAGAGACAGGGTGTGACAGTGAGTCCTTACTGCACTAAACCCCCTCCCCAACTCCCCCAGAGACAGGGTGTGACAGTGTGTCCTTACTGTACTAACCCCCTCCCCAACTTCCCCAGAGACAGGGTGTGACAGTGTGTCCTTACTGCACTGACCCACCTCCCCAACTCCCCCAGAGACAGGGTGTGACAGTGTGTCCTTACTGCACTAACCCCCCTCCCCAACTCCCCCAGAGACAGGGTGTGACAGTGTGTCCTTACTGCACTAACCCCCCTCCCCAACTCCCCCACTGACAGGGTGTGACAGTGTGTCCTTACTGCACTGACCCCCCTCCCCAACTCCCCCAGAGACAGGGTGTGACAGTGTGTCCTTACTGCACTAACCCCCCTCCCCAACTCCCCCACTGACAGGGTGTGACTGTGTGTCCTTACTGCACTAACCCCCCTCCCCAACTCCCCCAGAGACAGGGTGTGACAGTGTGTCCTTACTGCACTAACCCCCTCCCCAACTCCCCCAGAGACAGGGTGTGACAGTGTGTCCTTACTGCACTGACCCCCCTCCCCAACTCCCCCAGAGACAGGGTGTGACAGTGATGCCAATAAAGCGATTTGTATTGTATTGTATTATTATTGTGTCCTTACTGCACTAACCCCCCTCCCCAACTCCCCCAGAGACAGCGTGTGACAGTGTGTCCTTACTGCACTAACCCCCCTCCCCAACTCCCCCAGAGACAGGGTGTGACAGTGTGTCCTTACTGCACTAACCCCCCTCCCCAACTCCCCCAGAGACAGCGTGTGACAGTGTGTCCTTACTGCACTAACCCCCCTCCCCAACTCCCCCAGAGACAGGGTGTGACAGTGTGTCCTTACTGCACTAACCACCCTCCCCAACTCCCCCAGAGACAGGGTGTGACAGTGAGTCCTTACTGCACTAACCCCCCTCCCCAACTCCCCCAGAGACAGGGTGTGACAGTGTGTCCTTACTGTACTAACCCCCTCCCCAACTTCCCCAGAGACAGGGTGTGACAGTGTGTCCTTACTGCACTAACACCCCTCCCCAACTCCCCCAGAGACAGGGTGTGACAGTGTGTCCTTACTGCACTAACCCCACTCCCCAACTCCCCCAGAGACAGGGTGTGACAGTGTGTCCTTACTGCACTAACCCCCCTCCCCAACTCCCCCAGAGACAGGGTGTGACAGTGTGTCCTTACTGCACTAACCCCCCTCCCCAACTCCCCCAGAGACAGGGTGTGACAGTGTGTCCTAACTGCACTAACCCTCCTCCCCAACTCCCCCAGAGACAGGGTGTGACAGTGTGTCCTTACTGCACTAACCCCCCTCCCCAACTCCCCCAGAGACAGGTTGTGACAGTGTGTCCTTACTGCACTAACCCCCCTCCCCAACTCCCCCAGAGACAGGGTGTGACAGTGTGTCCTTACTGCACTAACCCCCCTCCCCAACTCCCCCTGAGACAGGGTGTGACAGTGTGTCCTTACTGCACTAACCCCCCTCCCCAACTCCCCCAGAGACAGGGTATGACAGTGTGTCCTTACTGCACTAACCCCCCTCCCCAACTCCCCCAGAGACAGGGCGTGACAGTGTGTCCTTACTGCACAAACCCCCCTCCCCAACTCCCCCAGAGACAGGGTGTGACAGTGTGTCCTTACTGCACTAACCCCCTCCCCAACTCCCCCAGAGACAGGGTGTGACAGTGTGTCCTTTCTGCACTAACCCCGCTCCCCAACTCCCCGAGAGACAGAGTGCGACAGTGTGTCCTTACTGCACTAACCCCCCTCCCCAACTCCCCCAGAGACAGGGTGTGACAGTGTGTCCTTACTGCACTAACCCCCTCCCCAACTCCCCCAGAGACAGGGTGTGACAGTGTGTCCTTACTGCACTAACCCCACTCCCCAACTCCCCCAGAGACAGGGTGTGACAGTGTGTCCTTACTGCAATAACCCCCTCCCCAACTCCCCCAGAGACAGGGTGTGACAGTGTGTCCTTACGGCAATAACCCCCCTCCCCAACTCCCCCAGAGTCAGGGTGTGACAGTGTGTCCTTACTGCACTAACCCCCCTCCCCAACTCCCCCAGAGACAGGGTGTGACAGTGTGTCCTTACTGCAATAACCCCCCTCCCCAACTCCCCCAGAGACAGGGTGTGACAGTGTGTCCTTACTGCACTGACCCACCTCCCCAACTCCCCCAGAGACAGGGTGTGACAGTGTGTCCTTACTGCACTAACCCCCCTCCCCAACTCCCCCAGAGACAGGGTGTGACAGTGTGTCCTTACTGCACTAACCCCCCTCCCCAACTCCCCCAGAGACAGCGTGTGACCTTACTGCACTAACCCCCCTCCCCAACTCCCCCAGAGACAGGGTGTGACAGTGTGTCCTTACTGCACTAACCCCCCTCCCCAACTCCCCCAGAGACAGGGTGTGACAGTGAGTCCTTACTGCACTAACCCCCCTCCCCAACTCCCCCAGAGACAGGGTGTGACAGTGTGTCCTTACTGTACTAACCCCCTCCCCAACTTCCCCAGAGACAGGGTGTGACAGTGTGTCCTTACTGCACTAACACCCCTCCCCAACTCCCCCAGAGACAGGGTGTGACAGTGTGTCCTTACTGCACTAACCCCACTCCCCAACTCCCCCAGAGACAGGGTGTGACAGTGTGTCCTTACTGCACTAACCCCCCTCCCCAACTCCCCCAGAGACAGGTTGTGACAGTGTGTCCTTACTGCACTAACCCCCCTCCCCAACTCCCCCAGAGACAGGGTGTGACAGTGTGTCCTTACTGCACTAACCCCCCTCCCCAACTCCCCCTGAGACAGGGTGTGACAGTGTGTCCTTACTGCACTAACCCCCCTCCCCAACTCCCCCAGAGACAGGGTATGACAGTGTGTCCTTACTGCACTAACCCCCCTCCCCAACTCCCCCAGAGACAGGGCGTGACAGTGTGTCCTTACTGCACAAACCCCCCTCCCCAACTCCCCCAGAGACAGGGTGTGACAGTGTGTCCTTACTGCACTGACCCACCTCCCCAACTCCCCCAGAGACAGGGTGTGACAGTGTGTCCTTACTGCACTAACCCCCCTCCCCAACTCCCCCAGAGACAGGGTGTGACAGTGTGTCCTTACTGCACTAACCCCCCTCCCCAACTCCCCCAGAGACAGCGTGTGACCTTACTGCACTAACCCCCCTCCCCAACTCCCCCAGAGACAGGGTGTGACAGTGTGTCCTTACTGCACTAACCCCCCTCCCCAACTCCCCCAGAGACAGGGTGTGACAGTGAGTCCTTAATGCACTAACCCCCCTCCCCAACTCCCCCAGAGACAGGGTGTGACAGTGTGTCCTTACTGTACTAACCCCCTCCCCAACTTCCCCAGAGACAGGGTGTGACAGTGTGTCCTTACTGCACTAACACCCCTCCCCAACTCCCCCAGAGACAGGGTGTGACAGTGTGTCCTTACTGCACTAACCCCACTCCCCAACTCCCCCAGAGACAGGGTGTGACAGTGTGTCCTTACTGCACTAACCCCCCTCCCCAACTCCCCCAGAGACAGGTTGTGACAGTGTGTCCTTACTGCACTAACCCCCCTCCCCAACTCCCCCAGAGACAGGGTGTGACAGTGTGTCCTTACTGCACTAACCCCCCTCCCCAACTCCCCCTGAGACAGGGTGTGACAGTGTGTCCTTACTGCACTAACCCCCCTCCCCAACTCCCCCAGAGACAGGGTATGACAGTGTGTCCTTACTGCACTAACCCCCCTCCCCAACTCCCCCAGAGACAGGGCGTGACAGTGTGTCCTTACTGCACAAACCCCCCTCCCCAACTCCCCCAGAGACAGGGTGTGACAGTGTGTCCTTACTGCACTAACCCCCTCCCCAACTCCCCCAGAGACAGGGTGTGACAGTGTGTCCTTTCTGCACTAACCCCGCTCCCCAACTCCCCGAGAGACAGAGTGCGACAGTGTGTCCTTACTGCACTAACCCCCCTCCCCAACTCCCCCAGAGACAGGGTGTGACAGTGTGTCCTTACTGCACTAACCCCCTCCCCAACTCCCCCAGAGACAGGGTGTGACAGTGTGTCCTTACTGCACTAACCCCACTCCCCAACTCCCCCAGAGACAGGGTGTGACAGTGTGTCCTTACTGCAATAACCCCCTCCCCAACTCCCCCAGAGACAGGGTGTGACAGTGTGTCCTTACTGCAATAACCCCCCTCCCCAACTCCCCCAGAGTCAGGGTGTGACAGTGTGTCCTTACTGCACTAACCCCCCTCCCCAACTCCCCCAGAGACAGGGTGTGACAGTGTGTCCTTACTGCAATAACCCCCCTCCCCAACTCCCCCAGAGACAGGGTGTGACAGTGTGTCCTTACTGCACTGACCCACCTCCCCAACTCCCCCAGAGACAGGGTGTGACAGTGTGTCCTTACTGCACTAACCCCCCTCCCCAACTCCCCCAGAGACAGGGTGTGACAGTGTGTCCTTACTGCACTAACCCCCCTCCCCAACTCCCCCAGAGACAGCGTGTGACCTTACTGCACTAACCCCCCTCCCCAACTCCCCCAGAGACAGGGTGTGACAGTGTGTCCTTACTGCACTAACCCCCCTCCCCAACTCCCCCAGAGACAGGGTGTGACAGTGAGTCCTTACTGCACTAACCCCCCTCCCCAACTCCCCCAGAGACAGGGTGTGACAGTGTGTCCTTACTGTACTAACCCCCTCCCCAACTTCCCCAGAGACAGGGTGTGACAGTGTGTCCTTACTGCACTAACACCCCTCCCCAACTCCCCCAGAGACAGGGTGTGACAGTGTGTCCTTACTGCACTAACCCCACTCCCCAACTCCCCCAGAGACAGGGTGTGACAGTGTGTCCTTACTGCACTAACCCCCCTCCCCAACTCCCCCAGAGACAGGGTGTGACAGTGTGTCCTTACTGCACTAACCCCCCTCCCCAACTCCCCCAGAGACAGGGTGTGACAGTGTGTCCTAACTGCACTAACCCTCCTCCCCAACTCCCCCAGAGACAGGGTGTGACAGTGTGTCCTAACTGCACTAACCCTCCTCCCCAACTCCCCCAGAGACAGGGTGTGACAGTGTGTCCTTACTGCACAAACCCCCCTCCCCAACTACCCCAGAGACAGGTTGTGACAGTGTGTCCTTACTGCAGTAACCCCCCTCCCCAACTCCCCCAGAGACAGGGTGTGACAGTGTGTCCTTACTGCACTTACCCCCCTCCCCAACTCCCCCTGAGACAGGGTGTGACAGTGTGTCCTTACTGCACTAACCCCCCTCCCCAACTCCCCCAGAGACAGGGTATGACAGTGTGTCCTTACTGCACTAACCCCCCTCCCCAACTCCCCCAGAGACAGGGTGTGACAGTGTGTCCTTACTGCACAAACCCCCCTCCCCAACTCCCCCAGAGACAGGGTGTGACAGTGTGTCCTTACTGCACTAACCCCCCTCCCCAACTCCCCCACTGACAGGGTGTGACAGTGTGTCCTTACTGCACTAACCCCCTCCCCAACTCCCCCAGAGACAGGGTGTGACAGTGTGTCCTTTCTGCACTAACCCCGCTCCCCAACTCCCCGAGAGACAGAGTGCGACAGTGTGTCCTTACTGCACTAACCCCCCTCCCCAACTCCCCCAGAGACAGGGTGTGACAGTGTGTCCTTACTGCACTAACCCCCTCCCCAACTCCCCCAGAGACAGGGTGTGACAGTGTGTCCTTACTGCACTAACCCCACTCCCCAACTCCCCCAGAGACAGGGTGTGACAGTGTGTCCTTACTGCAATAACCCCCCTCCCCAACTCCCCCAGAGACAGGGTGTGACAGTGTGTCCTTACTGCAATAACCCCCTCCCCAACTCCCCCAGAGTCAGGGTGTGACAGTGTGTCCTTACTGCACTAACCCCCCTCCCCAACTCCCCCAGAGACAGGGTGTGACAGTGTGTCCTTACTGCAATAACCCACCTCCCCAACTCCCCCAGAGACAGGGTGTGACAGTGTGTCCTTACTGCACTAACCCCCCTCCCCAACTCCCCCAGAGACAGGGTGTGACAGTGCGTCCTTACTGCACTAACACCCCTCCCCAACTCCCCCACTGACAGGGTGTGACAGTGTGTCCTTACTGCACTAACCCACCTCCCCAACTCCCCCACTGACAGGGTGTGACAGTGTGTCCTTACTGCACTAACCCCCCTCCCCAACCCCCCCAGAGACAGCGTGTGACAGTGTGTCCTTACTGCACTAACCCCCTCCCCAACTCCCCGAGAGACAGGGTGTGACAGTGTGTCCTTACTGCACTAACCCCCTCCCCAACTCCCCCAGAGACAGGGTGTGACAGTGTGTCCTTACTGCACTAACCCCACTCCCCAACTCCCCCAGAGACAGGGTGTGACAGTGTGTCCTTACTGCACTAACCCCCCTCCCCAACTCCCCCAGAGACAGGGTGTGACAGTGTGTCCTTACTGCACTAACCCCCCTCCCCAACTCCCCCAGAGACAGCGTGTGACAGTGTGTCCTTACTGCACTAACCCCCCTCCCCAACTCCCCCAGAGACAGGGTGTGACAGTGTGTCCTTACTGCACTGACCCACCTCCCCAACTTCCCCAGAGACAGGGTGTGACAGTGTGTCCTTACTGCACTAACCCCCCTCCCCAACTCCCCCAGAGACAGGGTATGACAGTGTGTCCTTACTGCACTAACCCCCGTCCCCAACTCCCCCAGAGACAGGGTGTGACAGTGTGTCCTTACTGCACTAACCCCCCCTCCCCAACTCCCCCAGAGACAGGGTGTGACAGTGTGTCCTTACTGCACTAACCCCGCTCCCCAACTCCCCGAGAGACAGGGTGTGACAGTGTGTCCTTACTGCACTAACCCCCCTCCCCAACTCCCCCAGAGACAGGGTGTGACAGTGTGTCCTTACTGCACTAACCCCCCTCCCCAACTCCCCCAGAGACAGCGTGTGACCTTACTGCACTAACCCCCCTCCCCAACTCCCCCAGAGACAGGGTGTGACAGTGTGTCCTTACTGCACTAACCCCCCTCCCCAACTCCCCCAGAGACAGGGTGTGACAGTGAGTCCTTACTGCACTAACCCCCCTCCCCAACTCCCCCAGAGACAGGGTGTGACAGTGTGTCCTTACTGTACTAACCCCCTCCCCAACTTCCCCAGAGACAGGGTGTGACAGTGTGTCCTTACTGCACTAACACCCCTCCCCAACTCCCCCAGAGACAGGGTGTGACAGTGTGTCCTTACTGCACTAACCCCACTCCCCAACTCCCCCAGAGACAGGGTGTGACAGTGTGTCCTTACTGCACTAACCCCCCTCCCCAACTCCCCCAGAGACAGGTTGTGACAGTGTGTCCTTACTGCACTAACCCCCCTCCCCAACTCCCCCAGAGACAGGGTGTGACAGTGTGTCCTTACTGCACTAACCCCCCTCCCCCCCCAACTCCCCCTGAGACAGGGTGTGACAGTGTGTCCTTACTGCACTAACCCCCCTCCCCAACTCCCCCAGAGACAGGGTATGACAGTGTGTCCTTACTGCACTAACCCCCCTCCCCAACTCCCCCAGAGACAGGGCGTGACAGTGTGTCCTTACTGCACAAACCCCCCTCCCCAACTCCCCCAGAGACAGGGTGTGACAGTGTGTCCTTACTGCACTGACCCACCTCCCCAACTCCCCCAGAGACAGGGTGTGACAGTGTGTCCTTACTGCACTAACCCCCCTCCCCAACTCCCCCAGAGACAGGGTGTGACAGTGTGTCCTTACTGCACTAACCCCCCTCCCCAACTCCCCCAGAGACAGCGTGTGACCTTACTGCACTAACCCCCCCTCCCCAACTCCCCCAGAGACAGGGTGTGACAGTGTGTCCTTACTGCACTAACCCCCCTCCCCAACTCCCCCAGAGACAGGGTGTGACAGTGAGTCCTTAATGCACTAACCCCCCTCCCCAACTCCCCCAGAGACAGGGTGTGACAGTGTGTCCTTACTGTACTAACCCCCTCCCCAACTTCCCCAGAGACAGG
>NC_140995.1:234657072-234699438 GCF_052327205.1 Somniosus microcephalus | reverse complement strand
GACCGGGTGGTACAGTGGGTCACACACTGTGCTTTCCCCTCTGGGACCGGGTGGTACAGTGGGTCACACACTGTCCTTTCCCCTCTGGGACCAGGTGGTACAGTGGGTTACACACTGTCCTTTCCCCTCTGGGACCGGGTGTTACAGTGGGTCACACACTGTCCTTTACTCCTCTGGGACCGGGTGGTACAGTGGGTCACACACTGTCCTTTCCCCTCTGGGACCGGGTGGTACAGTGGGTCACACACTGTCCTTTCCCCCCTGGGACCGGGTGGTACAGTAGGTCACACACTGTCCTTTCCCCTCTGGGACCGGGTGGTACAGTGGGTCACACACTGTCCTTTCCCCTCTGGGACCGGGTGGTACAGTGGGTCACACACTCTCCTTTCCCCTCTGGGACCGGGTGGTACAGTGGGTCACAAACTGTCCCTTCCCCTCAGGGACCGGATGGTACAGTGGGTCACACACTGTCCTTTCTCCTCTGGGACCGGGTGGTACAGTGGGTCACACACTGTCCTTCCTCCTCTGAGACCGGGTGGTACAGTGGGTCACACACTGTCCTTCCTCCTCTGGGACCGGGTGGGACAGTGGGTCACACACTGTTCTTTCGCCTCTGGGACCGGGCGGCACAGTGGGTCACACACTGTCCTTTCCCCTCTGGGACCAGGTGGTACAGTGGGTCACAAACTGTCCTTTCCTCTCTGGGACCGGGTGGTACAGTGGGTCACACACTGTTCTTTTCCCTCTGGGACCGGGTGTTACAGTGGGTCACACATTGTCCTTTACTCCTCTGGGACCGGGTGGTACAGTGGGTCACACACTGTCCTTTCCCGTCTGGGACCGGGTGGTACAGTGGGTCACACACAGTCCTTTCCCCTGTGGGACCGGGTGGTACAGTGGGTCACACACTGTCCTTTCCCCTCTGGGACCGGCTGGTACAGTAGGTCACACACTGTCCTTTCCCCTCTGGGACCGGGTGGTACAGTGGGTCACACACTGTCCTTTCCCCTCTGGGACCGGGTGGTACAGTGGGTCACACACTGTCCTTTCCCCTCTGGGACCGGGTGGTACAGTGGGTCACACATTGTCCTTTCACCTCTGGGACCGGGTGGTACAGTGGGTCACACACTGTCCTTTCCCCTCTGGGACCGGGTGTTACAGTGGGTCACAAACTGTCCTTTCCCCTCAGGGACCGGGTGGTAGAGTGGGTCACACACTGTCCATTCTCCTGTGGGACTGGGTGGTACAGTGGGTCACACACTGTCCTTTCCCCTCTGGACCGGGTGGTACAGTGGGTCACACAATGTCCTTTCTCCTCTGGGACCGGGTGGTACAGTGAGTCACACACTGTCCTTTCCCCTCTGGGACCAGGTGGTACAGTGGGTCACACACTGTCCTTTCTCCTCTGGGACCGAGTGGTACAGTGGGTCACACACTGTCCTTTCCCCTCTGGGACCGGCTGGTACAGTAGGTCACACACTGTCCTTTCCCCTCTGGGACCGGGTGGTACAGTGGGTCACACACTGTCCTTTCCCCTCTGGGAGCGGGTGGTACAGTGGGTCACACACTGTCCTTTCCCTCTGGGACCGGGTGGTACAGTGGGTCACACACTGTCCTTTCACCTCTGGGACCGGGTGGTACAGTGGGTCACACACTGTCCTTTCCCCTCTGGGACCGGGTGTTACAGTGGGTCACAAACTGTCCTTTCCCCTCAGGGACCGGGTGGTAGAGTGGGTCACACACTGTCCATTCTCCTGTGGACTGGGTGGTACAGTGGTTCACACACTGTCCTTTCCCCTCTGGGACCGGGTGGTACAGTGGGTCACACAATGTCCTTTCTCCTCTGGGACCGGGTGGTACAGTGAGTCACACACTGTCCTTTCCCCTCTGGGACCAGCTGGTACAGTGGGTCACACACTGTCCTTTCTCCTCTGGGACCGAGTGGTACAGTGGGTCACACACTGTTCTTTCCCCTCTGGGACCGTATGGCACAGTGGGTCACACACTGTCCTTTCCCCTCTGGGACCGGATAGTACAGTGGGTCACACACTGTTCTTTCCCCTCTGGGACCAGGTGGTACAGTGGGTCACACACTGTCCTTTCCCCCATGGGAGCGGGTGGTACAGTGGGTCACACACTGTCCTTTCCCCGCTGCGACCGGGTGGTACAGTGGGTCACACACTGTCCTTTCCCCTCTGGGACCGGGTGGTGCAGTGGGTCACACACTGACCTTTCCCCTCTGGGACCGGGTGGTACAGTGGGTCACACACTGTCCTTTCCCCTCTGGGACCGGGTGGTACAGTGGGTCACACACTGTCCTTTCCCCTCTGGGACCAGGTGGTACAGTGGGTCACACACTGTCCTTTCCCCTCTGGGACCGGTTGGTACAGTGGGTCACACACTGTCTTTTCCTCCCTGGGATCGGGTGCTACAGTGGGTCACACACTGTCCTTTCACCTCTGGGACCGGGTGGTAGAGTGGGTCACACACTGTCCTTTCCCCTCTGGGACCGGGTGGTGCAGTGGGTCACACACTGTCCTTTCCCTGTGGGACCGGGTGGTACAGTGGGTCACACACTGTCCTTTCCCCTCTGGGACCGGGTGGTGCACTGGGTCACACACTGACCTTGTTCTTCTGGGACCAGGTGGTACAGTGGGTCACACACTGTCCTTTCACCTGTGGGACCGGGTGGTACAGTGGGTCACACACTGACCTTGTTCTTCTGGGACCAGGTGGTACAGTGGGTCACACACTGTCCTTTCCCCTCTGGGACCAGGTGGTACAGTGGGTCACACACTATCCTTTCCCCTCTGGGACCGGGTGTTACAGTGGGTCACCCACTGTCCTTTACTCCTCTGGGACCGGGTGGTACAGTGGGTCACACACTGTCCTTTGCCCTCTGGGACCGGGTGGTACAGTGGGTCACACACTGTCTTTTCCCCTCTGGGACTGGGTGGTACAGTGGGTCACAAACTGTCCTTTTCCCTCAGGGACCGGGTGGTACAGTGGGTCACACACTGCCCTTTCCCTTCTGGGACCGGGTGATACAGTGGGTCACACACTGTCCATTCTCCTCTGGGACCGGGTGGTACAGTGGGTGAAACACTGTCCTTTCCCCTCTGGGACCGGGTGGTACAGTGGGTCACACACTGTCCCTTCTCCTCTGAGACCGGGTGGTACAGTGGGTCACACACTGTTCTTTCCCCTCTGGGACCGGGTGGTACAGTGGGTCACACACTGTCCTTCCTCCTCTGAGACCGGGTGGTACAGTGGGTCACACACTGTCCTTCCTCCTCTGGGACCGGGTGGGACAGTGGGTCACACACTGTCCTTCCTCCTCTGGGACCAGGTGGTGCAGTGGGTCACACACTGTTCTTTCGCCTCTGGGACCGGGCGGTCCAGTGGGTCACACACTGTCCTTTCCCCTCTGGGACCAGGTGGTGCAGTGGGTCACAAACTGTCCTTTCCTCTCTGGGACCGGGTGGTACAGTGGGTCACACACTGTCCTTTCCCCTCTGGGACCGGGTGGTGCACTGGGTCACACACTGTCCTTTCACCTGTGGGACCGGGTGGTACAGTGGGTCACACACTGACCTTGTTCTTCTGGGACCAGGTGGTACAGTGGGTCACACACTGTCCTTTCCCCTCTGGGACCAGGTGGTACAGTGGGTCACACACTATCCTTTCCCATCTGGGACCGGGTGTTACAGTGGGTCACCCACTGTCCTTTACTCCTCTGGGACCGGGTGGGACAGTGGGTCACACACTGTCCTTCCTCCTCTGGGACCAGGTGGTGCAGTGGGTCACACACTGTTCTTTCGCCTCTGGGACCGGGCGGTCCAGTGGGTCACACACTGTCCTTTCCCCTCTGGGACCAGGTGGTGCAGTGGGTCACAAACTGTCCTTTCCTCTCTGGGACCGGGTGGTACAGTGGGTCACACACTGTCCTTTCCCCTCTGGGACCGGGTGGTACAGTGGGTGACACACTGTCCTTTCCCCTCTGGGACCAGGTGGTACAGTGGGTCACACACTGTCCTTTCCCCTCTGGGACCAGGTGGGCCAGTGGGTCACACTCTGTCCTTTCCCCTCTGGGACCAGGTGGTGCAGTGGGTCACACACTGTCCTTTCCCCTCTGGGACCAGGTGGTACAGTGGGTCACACACTGTCCTTTCCCCTCTGGGACCAGGTGGTACAGTGGGTCAAACACTGTCCTTTCCCCTCTGGGACCGGGTGGTACAGTGGGTCACACACTGTCCTTTCTCCTCTGGGACCGGGTGGTACACTGGGTCACACACTGTCCTTTCCCCTCTGGGACCGGGTGGTACAGTGGGTCACACAATGTCCTTTCTCCTCTGGGACCGGGTGGTACAGTGAGTCACACACTGTCCTTTCCCCTCTGGGACCGGGTGGTACAGTGGGTCACACATTGTCCTTTCCCCTCTGGGACCGGGTGGTGCAGTGGGTCACACACTGTCCTTTCACCTGTGGGACCGGGTGGTACAGTGGGTCACACACTGACCTTGTTCTTCTGGGACCAGGTCGTACAATGGGTCACAGACTGTCCTTTCCCCTGTGGGACCGGGTGGTACAGTGGGTCACACACTGTCCTTTCGCCTCCGGGACCAGGTGGTACAGTGGGTCACACACTGTTCTTTTCCCTCTGGGACCGGGTGTTACAGTGGGTCACACATTGTCCTTTACTCCTCTGGGACCGGGTGGTACAGTGGGTCACACACTGTTCTTTCCCCTGTGGGACCGGGTGGTACAGTGGGTCACACACTGTCCTTTCCCCTGTGGGACCGGGTGGTACAGTGGGTCACACACTGTCCTTTCCCCTGTGGGACCGGGTGGTACAGTGGGTCACACACTGTCCTTTCCCGTCTGGGACCGGGTGGTACAGTGGGTCACACACTGTCCTTTCCCCTGTGGGACCGGGTGGTACAGTGGGTCACACACTGTCCTTTCCCCTCTGGGACCGGGTGGTACAGTAGGTCACACACTGTCCTTTCCCCTCTGGGACCGGGTGGTACAGTGGGTCACAGACTGTCCTTTCCCCTCTGGGACCGGGTGGTACAGTGGGTCACACACTGTCCTTTCCCCTCTGGGACCGGTTGGTACAGTGGGTCACACACTGTCCTTTCACCTCTGGGACCGGGTGGTACAGTGGGTCACACACTGTCCTTTCCCCTCTGGGACCGGGTGTTACAGTGGGTCACACACTGTCCTTTCCCCTCTGGGACCGGGTGTTACAGTGGGTCACAAACTGTCCTTTCCCCTCAGGGACCGGGTGGTACAGTGGGTCACACAATGTCCTTTCTCCTCTGGGACCGGGTGGTACAGTGAGTCACACACTGTCCTTTCCCCTCTGGGACCAGGTGGTACAGTGGGTCACACACTGTCCTTTCCCCTCTGGGACCGGGTGGTGCACTGGGTCACACACTGTCCTTTCCCCTGTGGGACCGGGTGGTACAGTGGGTCACACACTGTCCTTTCCCCTCTGGGACCGGGTGGTACAGTGGGTCACACACTGACCTTGTTCTTCTGGGACCAGGTCGTACAGTGGGTCACACACTGTCCTTTCGCCTCCGGGACCAGGTGGTACAGTGGGTCACACACTGTTCGTTTCCCTCTGGGACCGGGTGTTACAGCGGGTCACACACTGTCCTTTACTCCTCTGGGACCGGGTGGTACAGTGGGTCACACACTGTTCTTTCCCCTCTGGGACCGGGTGGTACAGTGGGTCACACACTGTCCTTTCACCTGTGGGACCGGGTGGGACAGTGGGTCACACACTGACCTTGTTCTTCTGGGACCAGGTCGTACACTGGGTCACACACTGTCCTTTCCCCTCTGGGACCGGGTGGTACAGTGGGTCACACACTGTCCTTTCCCCTCTGGGACCGGGTGGTACAGTGGGTCACACACTGTCCTTTCGCCTCCGGGACCAGGTGGTAGAGTGGGTCACACACTGTCCTTTCCCCTGTGGGACCGGGTGGTACAGTGGGTCACACACTGTCCTTTCCCCTCTGGGACCGGGTGTTACAGTGGGTCACACACTGTCCTTTACTCCTCTGGGACCGGGTGGTACAGTGGGTCACACACTGTCCTTTCCCCTCTAGGACCGGGTGGTACAGTGGGTCACACACTGTCCTTTCCCCTCTGGGACCGGGTGGTACAGTGGGTCACACACTGTCCTTTCCCCTCTGGGACCGGGTGGTACAGTGGGTCGCAAACTGTCCTTTCCCCTCAGGGACCGGGTGGTACAGTGGGTCAAACACTGTCCTTTCCCCTCTGGGACCGGGTGGTACAGTGGGTCACACACTGTCCCTTCTCCTCTGGGACCGGGTGGTACAGTGGGTCACACACTGACCTTGTTCTTCTGGGACCAGGTCGTACAGTGGGTCACACACTGTCCTTTCCCCTCTGGGACCGGGTGGTACAGTGGGTCACACACTGTCCCTTCTCCTCTGGGACCGGGTGGTACAGTGGGTCACACACTGACCTTGTTCTTCTGGGACCAGGTCGTACAGTGGGTCACACACTGTCCTTTCCCCTCTGGGACCAGGTCGTACAGTGGGTCACACACTGTCCTTTCCCCTCTGGGACCGGGTGGTACAGTGGGTCACACACTGTCCTTTCCCCTCTGGGACCGGGTGGTACAGTGGGTCACACACTGTCCTTCCTCCTCTGAGACCGGGTGATACAGTGGGTCACACACTGTCCTTTCCCCTCTGGGACCAGGTGGTACAGTGGGTTACACACTGTCCTTTCCCCTCTGGGACCGGGTGTTACAGTGGGTCACACACTGTCCTTTACTCCTCTGGGACCGGGTGGTACAGTGGGTCACACACTGTCCTTTCCCCTCTGGGACCGGGTGGTACAGTGGGTCACACACTGTCCTTTCCCCCCTGGGACCGGGTGGTACAGTAGGTCACACACTGTCCTTTCCCCTCTGGGACCGGGTGGTACAGTGGGTCACACACTGTCCTTTCCCCTCTGGGACCGGGTGGTACAGTGGGTCACACACTCTCCTTTCCCCTCTGGGACCGGGTGGTACAGTGGGTCACAAACTGTCCCTTCCCCTCAGGGACCGGGTGTTACAGTGGGTCACACACTGTCCTTTCCCCTCTGGGACCGGGTGGTACAGTGGGTCACACACTGTCCTTTCCCCTCTGGGACCGGGTGGTACAGTGGGTCACACACTGTCCTTTCTCCTCTGGGACCGGGTGGTACAGTGGGTCACACACTGTCCTTCCTCCTCTGAGACCGGGTGGTACAGTGGGTCACACACTGTCCTTCCTCCTCTGGGACCGGGTGGGACAGTGGGTCACACACTGTTCTTTCGCCTCTGGGACCGGGCGGCACAGTGGGTCACACACTGTCCTTTCCCCTCTGGGACCAGGTGGTACAGTGGGTCACAAACTGTCCTTTCCTCTCTGGGACCGGGTGGTACAGTGGGTCACACACTGTTCTTTTCCCTCTGGGACCGGGTGTTACAGTGGGTCACACATTGTCCTTTACTCCTCTGGGACCGGGTGGTACAGTGGGTCACACACTGTCCTTTCCCGTCTGGGACCGGGTGGTACAGTGGGTCACACACAGTCCTTTCCCCTGTGGGACCGGGTGGTACAGTGGGTCACACACAGTCCTTTCCCCTGTGGGACCGGGTGGTACAGTGGGTCAAACACAGTCCTTTCCCCTCAGGGACCGGGTGGTACAGTGGGTCAAACACTGTCCTTTCCCCTCTGGGACCGGGTGGTACAGTGGGTCACACACTGTCCCTTCTCCTCTGGGACCGGGTGGTACAGTGGGTCACACACTGACCTTGTTCTTCTGGGACCAGGTCGTACAGTGGGTCACACACTGTCCTTTCCCCTCTGGGACCGGGTGGTACAGTGGGTCACACACTGTCCTTTCCCCTCTGGGACCGGGTGGTACAGTGGGTCACACACTGTCCTTCCTCCTCTGAGACCGGGTGGTACAGTGGGTCACACACTGTCCTTTCCCCTCTGGGACCGGGTGGTACAGTGGGTCACACACTGTCCTTTCCCCTCTGGGACCAGGTGGTACAGTGGGTCACACACTGTCCTTTCCCCTCTGGGACCGGGTGGTACAGTGGGTCACACACTGTCCTTTCCCCTCTGGGACCGGGTGGTACAGTGGGTCACACACTGTCCTTTCCCCTCTGGGACCAGGTGGTACAGTGGGTTACACACTGTCCTTTCCCCTCTGGGACCGGGTGTTACAGTGGGTCACACACTGTCCTTTACTCCTCTGGGACCGGGTGGTACAGTGGGTCACACACTGTCCTTTCCCCTCTGGGACCGGGTGGTACAGTGGGTCACACACTGTCCTTTCCCCCCTGGGACCGGGTGGTACAGTAGGTCACACACTGTCCTTTCCCCTCTGGGACCGGGTGGTACAGTGGGTCACACACTGTCCTTTCCCCTCTGGGACCGGGTGGTACAGTGGGTCACACACTCTCCTTTCCCCTCTGGGACCGGGTGGTACAGTGGGTCACAAACTGTCCCTTCCCCTCAGGGACCGGATGGTACAGTGGGTCACACACTGTCCTTTCTCCTCTGGGACCGGGTGGTACAGTGGGTCACACACTGTCCTTCCTCCTCTGAGACCGGGTGGTACAGTGGGTCACACACTGTCCTTCCTCCTCTGGGACCGGGTGGGACAGTGGGTCACACACTGTTCTTTCGCCTCTGGGACCGGGCGGCACAGTGGGTCACACACTGTCCTTTCCCCTCTGGGACCAGGTGGTACAGTGGGTCACAAACTGTCCTTTCCTCTCTGGGACCGGGTGGTACAGTGGGTCACACACTGTTCTTTTCCCTCTGGGACCGGGTGTTACAGTGGGTCACACATTGTCCTTTACTCCTCTGGGACCGGGTGGTACAGTGGGTCACACACTGTCCTTTCCCGTCTGGGACCGGGTGGTACAGTGGGTCACACACAGTCCTTTCCCCTGTGGGACCGGGTGGTACAGTGGGTCACACACTGTCCTTTCCCCTCTGGGACCGGCTGGTACAGTAGGTCACACACTGTCCTTTCCCCTCTGGGACCGGGTGGTACAGTGGGTCACACACTGTCCTTTCCCCTCTGGGACCGGGTGGTACAGTGGGTCACACACTGTCCTTTCCCCTCTGGGACCGGGTGGTACAGTGGGTCACACATTGTCCTTTCACCTCTGGGACCGGGTGGTACAGTGGGTCACACACTGTCCTTTCCCCTCTGGGACCGGGTGTTACAGTGGGTCACAAACTGTCCTTTCCCCTCAGGGACCGGGTGGTAGAGTGGGTCACACACTGTCCATTCTCCTGTGGGACTGGGTGGTACAGTGGGTCACACACTGTCCTTTCCCCTCTGGGACCGGGTGGTACAGTGGGTCACACAATGTCCTTTCTCCTCTGGGACCGGGTGGTACAGTGAGTCACACACTGTCCTTTCCCCTCTGGGACCAGGTGGTACAGTGGGTCACACACTGTCCTTTCTCCTCTGGGACCGAGTGGTACAGTGGGTCACACACTGTCCTTTCCCCTCTGGGACCGGGTGGTACAGTGGGTCACACACTGTTCTTTCCCCTCTGGGACCGTATGGCACAGTGGGTCACACACTGTCCTTTCCCCTCTGGGACCGGGTAGTACAGTGGGTCACACACTGTTCTTTCCCCTCTGGGACCAGGCGGTACAGTGGGTCACACACTGTCCTTTCCCCCCTGGGACCGGGTGGTACAGTGGGTCACACACTGTCCTTTCCCCGCTGCGACCGGGTGGTACAGTGGGTCACACACTGTCCTTTCCCCTCTGGGACCGGGTGGTACAGTGGGTCACACACTGTACTTGTTCCTCTGGGACCGGGTGGTACAGTGGGTCACACACTGTCCTTTCCCCTCTGGGACCGGGTGGTACAGTGGGTCACACACTGACCTTTCCCCTCTGGGACCGGGTGGTACAGTGGGTCACACACTGTCCTTTCCCCTCTGGGACCGGGTGGTACAGTGGGTCACACACTGTCCTTTCCCCTCTGGGACCAGGTGGTACAGTGGGTCACACACTGTCCTTTCCCCTCTGGGACCGGTTGGTACAGTGGGTCACACACTGTCTTTTCCTCCCTGGGATCGGGTGCTACAGTGGGTCACACACTGTCCTTTCACCTCTGGGACCGGGTGGTACAGTGGGTCACACACTGTCCTTTCTCCTCTGGGACCGGGTGGTACACTGGGTCACACACTGTCCTTTCCCCTCTGGGACCAGGTGGTACAGTGGGTCACACACTGTCCTTTCCCCTCTGGGACCGGTTGGTACAGTGGGTCACACACTGTCTTTTCCTCCTGGGATCGGGTGCTACAGTGGGTCACACACTGTCCTTTCACCTCTGGGACCGGGTGGTAGAGTGGGTCACACACTGTCCTTTCCCCTCTGGGACCGGGTGGTGCAGTGGGTCACACACTGTCCTTTCCCCTGTGGGACCGGGTGGTACAGTGGGTCACACACTGTCCTTTCCCCTCTGGGACCGGGTGGTGCACTGGGTCACACACTGTCCTTTCACCTGTGGGACCGGGTGGTACAGTGGGTCACACACTGACCTTGTTCTTCTGGGACCAGGTGGTACAGTGGGTCACACACTGTCCTTTCCCCTCTGGGACCAGGTGGTACAGTGGGTCACACACTATCCTTTCCCCTCTGGGACCGGGTGTTACAGTGGGTCACCCACTGTCCTTTACTCCTCTGGGACCGGGTGGTACAGTGGGTCACACACTGTCCTTTGCCCTCTGGGACCGGGTGGTACAGTGGGTCACACACTGTCTTTTCCCCTCTGGGACTGGGTGGTACAGTGGGTCACAAACTGTCCTTTTCCCTCAGGGACCGGGTGGTACAGTGGGTCACACACTGCCCTTTCCCTTCTGGGACCGGGTGATACAGTGGGTCACACACTGTCCATTCTCCTCTGGGACCGGGTGGTACAGTGGGTGAAACACTGTCCTTTCCCCTCTGGGACCGGGTGGTACAGTGGGTCACACACTGTCCATTCTCCTCTGAGACCGGGTGGTACAGTGGGTCACACACTGTTCTTTCCCCTCTGGGACCGGGTGGTACAGTGGGTCACACACTGTCCTTCCTCCTCTGAGACCGGGTGGTACAGTGGGTCACACACTGTCCTTCCTCCTCTGGGACCGGGTGGGACAGTGGGTCACACACTGTCCTTCCTCCTCTGGGACCAGGTGGTGCAGTGGGTCACACACTGTTCTTTCGCCTCTGGGACCGGGCGGTCCAGTGGGTCACACACTGTCCTTTCCCCTCTGGGACCAGGTGGTGCAGTGGGTCACAAACTGTCCTTTCCTCTCTGGGACCGGGTGGTACAGTGGGTCACACACTGTCCTTTCCCCTCTGGGACCGGGTGGTGCACTGGGTCACACACTGTCCTTTCACCTGTGGGACCGGGTGGTACAGTGGGTCACACACTGACCTTGTTCTTCTGGGACCAGGTGGTACAGTGGGTCACACACTGTCCTTTCCCCTCTGGGACCAGGTGGTACAGTGGGTCACACACTATCCTTTCCCATCTGGGACCGGGTGTTACAGTGGTTCACCCACTGTCCTTTACTCCTCTGGGACCGGGTGGGACAGTGGGTCACACACTGTCCTTCCTCCTCTGGGACCAGGTGGTGCAGTGGGTCACACACTGTTCTTTCGCCTCTGGGACCGGGCGGTCCAGTGGGTCACACACTGTCCTTTCCCCTCTGGGACCAGGTGGTGCAGTGGGTCACAAACTGTCCTTTCCTCTCTGGGACCGGGTGGTACAGTGGGTCACACACTGTCCTTTCCCCTCTGGGACCGGGTGGTACAGTGGGTGACACACTGTCCTTTCCCCTCTGGGACCAGGTGGTACAGTGGGTCACACACTGTCCTTTCCCCTCTGGGACCAGGTGGGCCAGTGGGTCACACTCTGTCCTTTCCCCTCTGGGACCAGGTGGTGCAGTGGGTCACACACTGTCCTTTCCCCTCTGGGACCAGGTGGTACAGTGGGTCACACACTGTCCTTTCCCCTCTGGGACCAGGTGGTACAGTGGGTCAAACACTGTCCTTTCCCCTCTGGGACCGGGTGGTACAGTGGGTCACACACTGTCCTTTCTCCTCTGGGACCGGGTGGTACACTGGGTCACACACTGTCCTTTCCCCTCTGGGACCGGGTGGTACAGTGGGTCACACAATGTCCTTTCTCCTCTGGGACCGGGTGGTACAGTGAGTCACACACTGTCCTTTCCCCTCTGGGACCGGGTGGTACAGTGGGTCACACATTGTCCTTTCCCCTCTGGGACCGGGTGGTGCAGTGGGTCACACACTGTCCTTTCACCTGTGGGACCGGGTGGTACAGTGGGTCACACACTGACCTTGTTCTTCTGGGACCAGGTCGTACAATGGGTCACAGACTGTCCTTTCCCCTGTGGGACCGGGTGGTACAGTGGGTCACACACTGTCCTTTCGCCTCCGGGACCAGGTGGTACAGTGGGTCACACACTGTTCTTTTCCCTCTGGGACCGGGTGTTACAGTGGGTCACACATTGTCCTTTACTCCTCTGGGACCGGGTGGTACAGTGGGTCACACACTGTTCTTTCCCCTGTGGGACCGGGTGGTACAGTGGGTCACACACTGTCCTTTCCCCTGTGGGACCGGGTGGTACAGTGGGTCACACACTGTCCTTTCCCCTGTGGGACCGGGTGGTACAGTGGGTCACACACTGTCCTTTCCCGTCTGGGACCGGGTGGTACAGTGGGTCACACACTGTCCTTTCCCCTGTGGGACCGGGTGGTACAGTGGGTCACACACTGTCCTTTCCCCTCTGGGACCGGGTGGTACAGTAGGTCACACACTGTCCTTTCCCCTCTGGGACCGGGTGGTACAGTGGGTCACAGACTGTCCTTTCCCCTCTGGGACCGGGTGGTACAGTGGGTCACACACTGTCCTTTCCCCTCTGGGACCGGTTGGTACAGTGGGTCACACACTGTCCTTTCACCTCTGGGACCGGGTGGTACAGTGGGTCACACACTGTCCTTTCCCCTCTGGGACCGGGTGTTACAGTGGGTCACACACTGTCCTTTCCCCTCTGGGACCGGGTGTTACAGTGGGTCACAAACTGTCCTTTCCCCTCAGGGACCGGGTGGTACAGTGGGTCACACAATGTCCTTTCTCCTCTGGGACCGGGTGGTACAGTGAGTCACACACTGTCCTTTCCCCTCTGGGACCAGGTGGTACAGTGGGTCACACACTGACCTTGTTCTTCTGGGACCAGGTCGTACAGTGGGTCACACACTGTCCTTTCGCCTCCGGGACCAGGTGGTACAGTGGGTCACACACTGTTCGTTTCCCTCTGGGACCGGGTGTTACAGCGGGTCACACACTGTCCTTTACTCCTCTGGGACCGGGTGGTACAGTGGGTCACACACTGTTCTTTCCCCTCTGGGACCGGGTGGTACAGTGGGTCACACACTGTCCTTTCACCTGTGGGACCGGGTGGGACAGTGGGTCACACACTGACCTTGTTCTTCTGGGACCAGGTCGTACACTGGGTCACACACTGTCCTTTCCCCTCTGGGACCGGGTGGTACAGTGGGTCACACACTGTCCTTTCCCCTCTGGGACCGGGTGGTACAGTGGGTCACACACTGTCCTTTCGCCTCCGGGACCAGGTGGTAGAGTGGGTCACACACTGTCCTTTCCCCTGTGGGACCGGGTGGTACAGTGGGTCACACACTGTCCTTTCCCCTCTGGGACCGGGTGTTACAGTGGGTCACACACTGTCCTTTACTCCTCTGGGACCGGGTGGTACAGTGGGTCACACACTGTCCTTTCCCCTCTAGGACCGGGTGGTACAGTGGGTCACACACTGTCCTTTCCCCTCTGGGACCGGGTGGTACAGTGGGTCACACACTGTCCTTTCCCCTCTGGGACCGGGTGGTACAGTGGGTCGCAAACTGTCCTTTCCCCTCAGGGACCGGGTGGTACAGTGGGTCAAACACTGTCCTTTCCCCTCTGGGACCGGGTGGTACAGTGGGTCACACACTGTCCCTTCTCCTCTGGGACCGGGTGGTACAGTGGGTCACACACTGACCTTGTTCTTCTGGGACCAGGTCGTACAGTGGGTCACACACTGTCCTTTCCCCTCTGGGACCGGGTGGTACAGTGGGTCACACACTGTCCTTTCCCCTCTGGGACCGGGTGGTACAGTGGGTCACACACTGTCCTTCCTCCTCTGCGACCGGGCGGTACAGTGGGTCACACACTGTCCTTTCCCCTCTGGGACCAGGTGGTACAGTGGGTTACACACTGTCCTTTCCCCTCTGGGACCGGGTGTTACAGTGGGTCACACACTGTCCTTTACTCCTCTGGGACCGGGTGGTACAGTGGGTCACACACTGTCCTTTCCCCTCTGGGACCGGGTGGTACAGTGGGTCACACACTGTCCTTTCCCCCCTGGGACCGGGTGGTACAGTAGGTCACACACTGTCCTTTCCCCTCTGGGACCGGGTGGTACAGTGGGTCACACACTGTCCTTTCCCCTCTGGGACCGGGTGGTACAGTGGGTCACACACTCTCCTTTCCCCTCTGGGACCGGGTGGTACAGTGGGTCACAAACTGTCCCTTCCCCTCAGGGACCGGATGGTACAGTGGGTCACACACTGTCCTTTCTCCTCTGGGACCGGGTGGTACAGTGGGTCAAACACTGTCCTTTCCCCTCTGGGACCGGGTGGTACAGTGGGTCACACACTGTCCTTCCTCCTCTGAGACCGGGTGGTACAGTGGGTCACACACTGTCCTTCCTCCTCTGGGACCGGGTGGGACAGTGGGTCACACACTGTTCTTTCGCCTCTGGGACCGGGCGGCACAGTGGGTCACACACTGTCCTTTCCCCTCTGGGACCGGGTGGTACAGTGGGTCACACACTGTCCTTTCTCCTCTGGGACCGGGTGGTACAGTGGGTCACACACTGTCCTTTCCCCTCTGGGACCAGGTGGTACAGTGGGTCACACACTGTCCTTTCCCCTCTGGGACCGGGTGGTACAGTGGGTCACACACTGTCCTTTCCCCTCTGGGACCAGGTGGTACAGTGGGTCACAAACTGTCCTTTCCTCTCTGGGACCGGGTGGTACAGTGGGTCACACACTGTTCTTTTCCCTCTGGGACCGGGTGTTACAGTGGGTCACACATTGTCCTTTACTCCTCTGGGACCGGGTGGTACAGTGGGTCACACACTGTCCTTTCCCGTCTGGGACCGGGTGGTACAGTGGGTCACACACAGTCCTTTCCCCTGTGGGACCGGGTGGTACAGTGGGTCACACACAGTCCTTTCCCCTGTGGGACCGGGTGGTACAGTGGGTCAAACACAGTCCTTTCCCCTCAGGGACCGGGTGGTACAGTGGGTCAAACACTGTCCTTTCCCCTCTGGGACCGGGTGGTACAGTGGGTCACACACTGTCCCTTCTCCTCTGGGACCGGGTGGTACAGTGGGTCACACACTGACCTTGTTCTTCTGGGACCAGGTCGTACAGTGGGTCACACACTGTCCTTTCCCCTCTGGGACCGGGTGGTACAGTGGGTCACACACTGTCCTTTCCCCTCTGGGACCGGGTGGTACAGTGGGTCACACACTGTCCTTCCTCCTCTGAGACCGGGTGGTACAGTGGGTCACACACTGTCCTTTCCCCTCTGGGACCGGGTGGTACAGTGGGTCACACACTGTCCTTTCCCCTCTGGGACCAGGTGGTACAGTGGGTCACACACTGTCCTTTCCCCTCTGGGACCGGGTGGTACAGTGGGTCACACACTGTGCTTTCCCCTCTGGGACCGGGTGGTACAGTGGGTCACACACTGTCCTTTCCCCTCTGGGACCAGGTGGTACAGTGGGTTACACACTGTCCTTTCCCCTCTGGGACCGGGTGTTACAGTGGGTCACACACTGTCCTTTACTCCTCTGGGACCGGGTGGTACAGTGGGTCACACACTGTCCTTTCCCCTCTGGGACCGGGTGGTACAGTGGGTCACACACTGTCCTTTCCCCCCTGGGACCGGGTGGTACAGTAGGTCACACACTGTCCTTTCCCCTCTGGGACCGGGTGGTACAGTGGGTCACACACTGTCCTTTCCCCTCTGGGACCGGGTGGTACAGTGGGTCACACACTCTCCTTTCCCCTCTGGGACCGGGTGGTACAGTGGGTCACAAACTGTCCCTTCCCCTCAGGGACCGGATGGTACAGTGGGTCACACACTGTCCTTTCTCCTCTGGGACCGGGTGGTACAGTGGGTCACACACTGTCCTTCCTCCTCTGAGACCGGGTGGTACAGTGGGTCACACACTGTCCTTCCTCCTCTGGGACCGGGTGGGACAGTGGGTCACACACTGTTCTTTCGCCTCTGGGACCGGGCGGCACAGTGGGTCACACACTGTCCTTTCCCCTCTGGGACCAGGTGGTACAGTGGGTCACAAACTGTCCTTTCCTCTCTGGGACCGGGTGGTACAGTGGGTCACACACTGTTCTTTTCCCTCTGGGACCGGGTGTTACAGTGGGTCACACATTGTCCTTTACTCCTCTGGGACCGGGTGGTACAGTGGGTCACACACTGTCCTTTCCCGTCTGGGACCGGGTGGTACAGTGGGTCACACACAGTCCTTTCCCCTGTGGGACCGGGTGGTACAGTGGGTCACACACTGTCCTTTCCCCTCTGGGACCGGCTGGTACAGTAGGTCACACACTGTCCTTTCCCCTCTGGGACCGGGTGGTACAGTGGGTCACACACTGTCCTTTCCCCTCTGGGACCGGGTGGTACAGTGGGTCACACACTGTCCTTTCCCCTCTGGGACCGGGTGGTACAGTGGGTCACACATTGTCCTTTCACCTCTGGGACCGGGTGGTACAGTGGGTCACACACTGTCCTTTCCCCTCTGGGACCGGGTGTTACAGTGGGTCACAAACTGTCCTTTCCCCTCAGGGACCGGGTGGTAGAGTGGGTCACACACTGTCCATTCTCCTGTGGGACTGGGTGGTACAGTGGGTCACACACTGTCCTTTCCCCTCTGGGACCGGGTGGTACAGTGGGTCACACAATGTCCTTTCTCCTCTGGGACCGGGTGGTACAGTGAGTCACACACTGTCCTTTCCCCTCTGGGACCAGGTGGTACAGTGGGTCACACACTGTCCTTTCTCCTCTGGGACCGAGTGGTACAGTGGGTCACACACTGTCCTTTCCCCTCTGGGACCGGGTGGTACAGTGGGTCACACACTGTTCTTTCCCCTCTGGGACCGTATGGCACAGTGGGTCACACACTGTCCTTTCCCCTCTGGGACCGGGTAGTACAGTGGGTCACACACTGTTCTTTCCCCTCTGGGACCAGGCGGTACAGTGGGTCACACACTGTCCTTTCCCCCCTGGGACCGGGTGGTACAGTGGGTCACACACTGTCCTTTCCCCGCTGCGACCGGGTGGTACAGTGGGTCACACACTGTCCTTTCCCCTCTGGGACCGGGTGGTACAGTGGGTCACACACTGTACTTGTTCCTCTGGGACCGGGTGGTACAGTGGGTCACACACTGTCCTTTCCCCTCTGGGACCGGGTGGTACAGTGGGTCACACACTGACCTTTCCCCTCTGGGACCGGGTGGTACAGTGGGTCACACACTGTCCTTTCCCCTCTGGGACCGGGTGGTACAGTGGGTCACACACTGTCCTTTCCCCTCTGGGACCAGGTGGTACAGTGGGTCACACACTGTCCTTTCCCCTCTGGGACCGGTTGGTACAGTGGGTCACACACTGTCTTTTCCTCCCTGGGATCGGGTGCTACAGTGGGTCACACACTGTCCTTTCACCTCTGGGACTGGGTGGTAGAGTGGGTCACACACTGTCCTTTCCCCTCTGGGACCAGGTGTTACAGTGGGTCAAACACTGTCCTTTCCCCTCTGGGACCGGGTGGTACAGTGGGTCACACACTGTCCTTTCTCCTCTGGGACCGGGTGGTACACTGGGTCACACACTGTCCTTTCCCCTCTGGAACCGGGTGGTACAGTGGGTCACACACGGTCCTTTCCCCTCTGGGACCGGGTGGTACGGTGGGTCACACACTGTCCTTTCCCCTCTGGGACCGGGTGGTGCACTGGGTCACACACTGTCCTTTCCCCTGTGGGACCGGGTGGTACAGTGGGTCACACACTGTCCTTTCCCCTCTGGGACCGGGTGGTGCACTGGGTCACACACTGTCCTTTCACCTGTGGGACCGGGTGGTACAGTGGGTCACACACTGACCTTGTTCTTCTGGGACCAGGTTGTACAGTGGGTCACACACTGTCCTTTCGCCTCCGGGACCAGGTGGTACAGTGGGTCACACACTGTTCTTTTCCCTCTGGGACCGGGTGTTACAGTGGGTCACACACTGTCCTTTACTCCTCTGGGACCGGGTGTTACAGTGGGTCACACACGGTCCTTTCCCCTGTGGGACCGGGTGGTACGGTGGGTCACACACTGTCCTTTCCCCTCTGGGACCGGGTGGTGCACTGGGTCACACACTGTCCTTTCCCCTGTGGGACCGGGTGGTACAGTGGGTCACACACTGTCCTTTCCCCTCTGGGACCGGGTGGTGCACTGGGTCACACACTGTCCTTTCACCTGTGGGACCGGGTGGTACAGTGGGTCACACACTGTCCTTTCACCTGTGGGACCGGGTGGTACAGTGGGTCACACACTGACCTTGTTCTTCTGGGACCAGGTGGTACAGTGGGTCACACACTGTCCTTTCCCCTCTGGGACCAGGTGGTACAGTGGGTCACACACTATCCTTTCCCCTCTGGGACCGGGTGTTACAGTGGGTCACCCACTGTCCTTTACTCCTCTGGGACCGGGTGGTACAGTGGGTCACACACTGTCCTTTCCCTTCTGGGACCGGGTGATACAGTGGGTCACACACTGTCCATTCTCCTCTGGGACCGGGTGGTACAGTGGGTGAAACACTGTCCTTTCCCCTCTGGGACCGGGTGGTACAGTGGGTCACACACTTTCCCTTCTCCTCTGAGACCGGGTGGTACAGTGGGTCACACACTGTCCTTTCCCCTCTGGGACCGGGTGGTACAGTGGGTCACACACTGTCCTTCCTCCTCTGAGACCGGGTGGTACAGTGGGTCACACACTGTCCTTCCTCCTCTGGGACCGGGTGGGACAGTGGGTCACACACTGTCCTTCCTCCTCTGGGACCAGGTGGTGCAGTGGGTCACAAACTGTCCTTTCCTCTCTGGGACCGGGTGGTACAGTGGGTCACACACTGTCCTTTCCCCTCTGGGACCGGGTGGTACACTGAGTCACATACTGTCCTTTCCCCCCTGGGACCGGGTGGTACAGTGGGTCACACACTGTCCTTTCCCCTCTGGGACCGGGTGGTACAGTGGGTGACACACTGTCCTTTCCCCTCTGGGACCAGGTGGTACAGTGGGTCACACACTGTCCTTTCCCCTCTGGGACCAGGTGGGCCAGTGGGTCACACTCTGTCCTTTCCCCTCTGGGACCAGGTGGTGCAGTGGGTCACACACTGTCCTTTCCCCTCTGGGACCAGGTGGTACAGTGGGTCACACACTGTCCTTTCCCCTCTGGGACCAGGTGGTACAGTGGGTCAAACACTGTCCTTTCCCCTCTG
Source organism: Somniosus microcephalus (assembly GCF_052327205.1). Lineage (NCBI taxonomy): Eukaryota > Metazoa > Chordata > Chondrichthyes > Squaliformes > Somniosidae > Somniosus > Somniosus microcephalus. The sequence continues at coordinate 234,679,754 of NC_140995.1, read as the reverse complement.
GGACCGGGTGGTACAGTGGGTCACACACTGTCCTTTCTCCTCTGGGACCGGGTGGTACACTGGGTCACACACTGTCCTTTCCCCTCTGGGACCGGGTGGTACAGTGGGTCACACACGGTCCTTTCCCCTGTGGGACCGGGTGGTGCACTGAGTCACACACTGTCCTTTCCCCTCTGGGACCGGGTGGTACAGTGGGTCACACACTGTCCTTTCCCCTGTGGGACCGGGTGGTACAGTGGGTCACACACTGTCCTTTCCCCTCTGGGACCGGGTGGTACGGTGGGTCACACACTGTCCTTTCCCCTCTGGGACCGGGTGGTGCACTGAGTCACACACTGTCCTTTCCCCTGTGGGACCGGGTGGTACAGTGGGTCACACACTGTCCTTTCCCCTCTGGGACCGGGTGGTGCAGTGGGTCACACACTGTCCTTTCACCTGTGGGACCGGGTGGTACAGTGGGTCACACACTGACCTTGTTCTTCTGGGACCAGGTCGTACAATGGGTCACAGACTGTCCTTTCCCCTGTGGGACCGGGTGGTACAGTGGGTCACACACTGTCCTTTCGCCTCCGGGACCAGGTGGTACAGTGGGTCACACACTGTTCTTTTCCCTCTGGGACCGGGTGTTACAGTGGGTCACACATTGTCCTTTACTCCTCTGGGACCGGGTGGTACAGTGGGTCACACACTGTTCTTTCCCCTGTGGGACCGGGTGGTACAGTGGGTCACACACTGTCCTTTCCCCTGTGGGACCGGGTGGTACAGTGGGTCACACACTGTCCTTTCCCCTGTGGGACCGGGTGGTACAGTGGGTCACACACTGTCCTTTCCCCTCTGGGACCGGGTGGTACAGTAGGTCACACACTGTCCTTTCCCCTCTGGGACCGGGTGGTACGGTGGGTCACACACTGTCCTTTCCCCTCTGGGACCGGGTGGTACAGTGGGTCACACACTGTCCTTTCCCCTCTGGGACCGGTTGGTACAGTGGGTCACACACTGTCCTTTCACCTCTGGGACCGGGTGGTACAGTGGGTCACACACTGTCCTTTCCCCTCTGGGACCGGGTGTTACAGTGGGTCACACACTGTCCTTTCCCCTCTGGGACCGGGTGTTACAGTGGGTCACAAACTGTCCTTTCCCCTCAGGGACCGGGTGGTAGAGTGGGTCACACACTGTCCATTCTCCTGTGGGACTGGGTGGTACAGTGGGTCACACACTGTCCTTTCCCCTCTGGGACCGGGTGGTACAGTGGGTCACACAATGTCCTTTCTCCTCTGGGACCGGGTGGTACAGTGAGTCACACACTGTCCTTTCCCCTCTGGGACCAGGTGGTACAGTGGGTCACACACTGTCCTTTCCCCTCTGGGACCGGGTGGTGCACTGGGTCACACACTGTCCTTTCCCCTGTGGGACCGGGTGGTACAGTGGGTCACACACTGTCCTTTCCCCTCTGGGACCGGGTGGTGCACTGGGTCACACACTGTCCTTTCCCCTCTGGGACCGGGTGGTACAGTGGGTCACACACTGACCTTGTTCTTCTGGGACCAGGTCGTACAGTGGGTCACACACTGTCCTTTCGCCTCCGGGACCAGGTGGTACAGTGGGTCACACACTGTTCTTTTCCCTCTGGGACCGGGTGTTACAGTGGGTCACACACTGTCCTTTACTCCTCTGGGACGGGGTGGTACAGTGGGTCACACACTGTCCTTTCCCCTGTGGGACCGGGTGGTACAGTGGGTCACACACTGTCCTTTCCCCTCTGGGACCGGGTGTTACAGTGGGTCACACACTGTCCTTTACTCCTCTGGGACCGGGTGGTACAGTGGGTCACACACTGTCCTTTCCCCTCTGGGACCGGGTGGTACAGTGGGTCACACACTGTCCTTTCCCCTCTGGGACCGGGTGGTACAGTGGGTCACACACTGTCCTTTCCCCTCTGGGACCGGGTGGTACAGTGGGTCGCAAACTGTCCTTTCCCCTCAGGGACCGGGTGGTACAGTGGGTCACACACTGTCCTTTCCCTTCTGGGACCGGGTGATACAGTGGGTCACACACTGTCCATTCTCCTCTGGGACCGTGTGGTACAGTGGGTCAAACACTGTCCTTTCCCCTCTGGGACCGGGTGGTACAGTGGGTCACACACTGACCTTGTTCTTCTGGGACCAGGTCGTACAGTGGGTCACACACTGTCCTTTCCCCTCTGGGACCGGGTGGTACAGTGGGTCACACACTGTCCTTTCCCCTCTGGGACCGGGTGGTACAGTGGGTCACACACTGTCCTTTCCCCTCTGGGACCAGGTGGTACAGTGGGTTACACACTGTCCTTTCCCCTCTGGGACCGGGTGTTACAGTGGGTCACACACTGTCCTTTACTCCTCTGGGACCGGGTGGTACAGTGGGTCACACACTGTCCTTTCCCCTCTGGGACCGGGTGGTACAGTGGGTCACACACTGTCCTTTCCCCTCTGGGACCGGGTGGTACAGTAGGTCACACACTGTCCTTTCCCCTCTGGGACCGGGTGGTACAGTGGGTCACACACTGTCCTTTCCCCTCTGGGACCGGGTGGTACAGTGGGTCACACACTGTCCTTTCCCCTCTGGGAACGGGTGGTACAGTGGGTCACAAACTGTCCCTTCCCCTCAGGGACCGGATGGTACAGTGGGTCACACACTGTCCTTTCTCCTCTGGGACCGGGTGGTACAGTGGGTCACACACTGTCCTTCCCCCTCTGAGACCGGGTGGTACAGTGGGTCACACACTGTCCTTTCTCCTCTGGGACCGGGTGGTACAGTGGGTCACACACTGTCCTTCCCCCTCTGAGACCGGATGGTACAGTGGGTCACACACTGTCCTTTCTCCTCTGGGACCGGGTGGTACAGTGGGTCACACACTGTCCTTCCTCCTCTGGGACCGGGTGGGACAGTGGGTCACACACTGTCCTTCCCCCTCTGAGACCGGGTGGTACAGTGCGTCACACACTGTCCTTTCCCCTCTGGGACCGGGTGGTACAGTGGGTCACACACTGTCCTTTCTCCTCTGGGACCGGGTGGTACAGTGGGTCACACACTGTCCTTTCCCCTCTGGGACCGGGTGGTACAGTGGGTCACACACTGTCCTTTCTCCTCTGGGACCGGGTGGTACAGTGGGTCACACACTGTCCTTCCTCCTCTGAGACCGGGTGGTACAGTGGGTCACACACTGTCCTTCCTCCTCTGGGACCGGGTGGGACAGTGGGTCACACACTGTTCTTTCGCCTCTGGGACCGGGCGGCACAGTGGGTCACACACTGTCCTTTCCCCTCTGGGACCAGGTGGTACAGTGGGTCACAAACTGTCCTTTCCTCTCTGGGACCGGGTGGTACAGTGGGTCACACACTGTCCTTTCCCCTCTGGGACCGGGTGGTACACTGAGTCACATACTGTCCTTTCCCCCCTGGGACCGGGTGGTACAGTGGGTCACACACTGTCCTTTCCCCTCTGGGACCGGGTGGTACAGTGGGTGACACATTGTTCTTTCCCCTCTGGGACCGGGTGGTACAGTGGGTCACACACTGTCCTTTCCCCTCTGGGACCAGGTGGGCCAGTGGGTCACACACTGTCCTTTCCCCTCTGGGACCAGGTGGTGCAGTGGGTCACACACTGTCCTTTCCCCTCTGGGACCGGGTGGTACAGTGTGTCACACACTGTCCTTTCCCCTCTGGGACCAGGTGGTACAGTGGGTCACACACTGTCCTTTCCCCTCTGGGACCAGGTGGTACAGTGGGTCAAACACTGTCCTTTCCCCTCTGGGACCGGGTGGTACAGTGGGTCACACACTGTCCTTTCTCCTCTGGGACCGGGTGGTACACTGGGTCACACACTGTCCTTTCCCCTCTGGGACCGGGTTGTACAGTGGGTCACACACGGTCCTTTCCCCTGTGGGACCGGGTGGTACGGTGGTTCACACACTGTCCTTTCCTCTCTGGGACCGGGTGGTGCGCTGGGTCACACACTGTCCTTTCCCCTGTGGGACCGGGTGGTACAGTGGGTCACACACTGTCCTTTCCCCTCTGGGACCGGGTGGTGCAGTGGGTCACACACTGTTCTTTCACCTGTGGGACCGGGTGGTACAGTGGGTCACAAACTGTCCTTTCCCCTCTGGGACCGGGTGGTGCTGTGGGTCACACACTGTCCTTTCACCTGTGGGACCGGGTGGTACAGTGGGTCACACACTGACCTTGTTCTTCTGGGACCAGGTCGTACAATGGGTCACAGACTGTCCTTTCCCCTGTGGGACCGGGTGGTACAGTGCGTCACACACTGTCCTTTCGCCTCCGGGACCAGGTGGTACAGTGGGTCACACACTGTTCTTTTCCCTCTGGGACCGGGTGTTACAGTGGGTCACACATTGTCCTTTACTCCTCTGGGACCGGGTGGTACAGTGGGTCACACACTGTCCTTTCCCGTCTGGGACCGGGTGGTACAGTGGGTCACACACAGTCCTTTCCCCTGTGGGACCGGGTGGTACAGTGGGTCACACACTGTCCTTTCCCCTCTGGGACCGGCTGGTACAGTAGGTCACACACTGTCCTTTCCCCTCTGGGACCGGGTGGTACAGTGGGTCACCCACTGTCCTTTCCCCTCTGGGACCGGGTGGTACAGTGGGTCACACACTGTCCTTTCCCCTCTGGGACCGGGTGGTACAGTGGGTCACACATTGTCCTTTCACCTCTGGGACCGGGTGGTACAGTGGGTCACACACTGTCCTTTCCCCTCTGGGACCGGGTGTTACAGTGGGTCACAAACTGTCCTTTCCCCTCAGGGACCGGGTGGTAGAGTGGGTCACACACTGTCCATTCCCCTCTGGGACCAGGTGGTACAGTGGGTCACACACGGTCCTTTCCCCTCTGGGACCGGGTGGTACGGTGGGTCACACACTGTCCTTTCCCCTCTGGGACCGGGTGGTGCACTGGGTCACACACTGTCCTTTCCCCTGTGGGACCGGGTGGTACAGTGGGTCACACACTGTCCTTTCCCCTCTGGGACCGGGTGGTGCACTGGGTCACACACTGTCCTTTCCCCTCTGGGACCGGGTGGTACAGTGGGTCACACACGGTCCTTTCCCCTCTGGGACCGGGTGGTACGGTGGGTCACACACTGTCCTTTCCCCTCTGGGACCGGGTGGTGCACTGGGTCACACACTGTCCTTTCCCCTGTGGGACCGGGTGGTACAGTGGGTCACACACTGTCCTTTCCCCTCTGGGACCGGGTGGTGCACTGGGTCACACACTGTCCTTTCACCTGTGGGACCGGGTGGTACAGTGGGTCACACACTGACCTTGTTCTTCTGGGACCAGGTCGTACAGTGGGTCACACACTGTCCTTTCGCCTCCGGGACCAGGTGGTACAGTGGGTCACACACTGTTCTTTTCCCTCTGGGACCGGGTGGTACAGTGGGTCACACACTGTCCTTTCCCCTGTGGGACCGAGTGGTACAGTGGGTCACACACTGTCCTTTCCCCTCTGGGACCGGGTGGTACAGTAGGTCACACACTGTCCTTTCCCCTCTGGGACCGGGTGGTACAGTGGGTCACAAACTGTCCTTTCCCCTCAGGGACTGGGTGGTAGAGTGGGTCACACACTGTCCATTCCCCTCTGGGACCGGGTGGTACAGTGGGTCACACACTGTCCATTCTCCACTGGGACCGGGTGGTACAGTGGGTCAAACACTGTCCTTTCCCCTCTGGGACCGGGTGGTACAGTGGGTCACACACTGTCCCTTCTCCTCTGGGACCGGGTGGTACAGTGGGTCACACACTGTCCTTCCTCCTCTGAGACCGGGTGGTACAGTGGGTCACACACTGTCCTTCCTCCTCTGAGACCGGGTGGTACAGTGGGTCACACACTGTCCTTCCTCCTCTGGGACCGGGTGGTACAGTGGGTCACACTCTGTTCTTTCCCCTCTGGGACCGGGTGGTACAGTGGGTCACACACTGACCTTGTTCTTCTGGGACCAGGTCGTACAGTGGGTCACACACTGTCCTTTCCCCTCTGGGACCGGGTGGTACAGTGGGTCACACACTGTCCTTTCCCCTCTGGGACCGGGTGGTACAGTGGGTCACACACTGTCCTTTCGCCTCCGGGACCAGGTGGTAGAGTGGGTCACACACTGTCCTTTCCCCTCTGGGACCGGGTGGTACAGTGGGTCACACACTGTCCTTCCTCCTCTGGGACCAGGTGGTACAGTGGGTCACACACTGTCCTTTCCCCTCTGGGACCGGGTGTTACAGTGGGTCACACACTGTCCTTTACTCCTCTGGGACCGGGTGGTACAGTGGGTCACACACTGTCCTTTCCCCTCTGGGACCGGATGGTACAGTGGGTCACACACTGTCCTTTCCCCTGTGGGACCGGGTGGTACAGTGGGTCACACACTGTCCTTTCCCCTCTGGGACCGGGTGTTACAGTGGGTCACACACTGTCCTTTACTCCTCTGGGACCGGGTGGTACAGTGGGTCACACACTGTCCTTTCCCCTCTGGGACCGGGTGGTACAGTGGGTCACACACTGTCCTTTCCCCTCTGGGACCGGGTGGTACAGTGGGTCACACACTGTCCTTTACTCCTCTGGGACCGGGTGGTACAGTGGGTCACACACTGTCCTTTCCCCTCTGGGACCGGGTGGTACAGTGGGTCACACACTGTCCTTTCCCCTCTGGGACCGGGTGTTACAGTGGGTCACACACTGTCCTTTACTCCTCTGGGACCGGGTGGTACAGTGGGTCACACACTGTCCTTTCCCCTCTGGGACCGGGTGGTACAGTGGGTCACACACTGTCCTTTCCCCTGTGGGACCGGGTGGTACAGTGGGTCACACACTGTCCTTTCCCCTCTGGGACCGGGTGGTACAGTGGGTCACACACTGTCCATTCTCCGCTGGGACCGGGTGGTACAGTGGGTCACACACTGTCCTTTCCCCTCTGGGACCGGGTGGTACAGTGGGTCACACACTGTCCTTTCCCCTCTGGGACCGGGTGGTACAGTAGGTCACACACTGTCCTTTCCGCTCTGGGACCGGGTGGTACAGTGGGTCACACACTGTCCTTTCCCCTCTGGGACCGGGTGGTACACTGGGTCACACACTGTCCTTTCCCCTCTGGGACCGGGTGGTACAGTGGGTCAAAAACTGTCCTTTCCCCTCAGGGACCGGGTGGTACAGTTAGTCACACACTGTTCTTTCCCTTCTGGGACCGGGTGATACAGTGGGTCACACACTGTCCATTCTCCTCTGGGACCGGGTGGTACAGTGGGTCAAACACTGTCCTTTCCCCTCTGGGACCGGGTGGTACAGTGGGTCACACACTGTCCCTTCTCCTCTGGGACCGGGTGGTACAGTGGGTCACACACTGTCCTTCCTCCTCTGAGACCGGGTGGTACAGTGGGTCACACACTGTCCTTTCCCCTCTGGGACCAGGTGGTACAGTGGGTCACACACTGTCCTTTCCCCTCTGGGACCGGGTGTTACAGTGGGTCACACACTGTCCTTTACTCCTCTGGGACCGGGTGGTACAGTGGGTCACACACTGTCCTTTCCCCTCTGGGACCGGGTGGTACAGTGGGTCACACACTGTCCTTTCCCCTCTGGGACCGGGTGGTACAGTAGGTCACACACTGTCCTTTCCCCTCTGGGACCGGGTGGTACAGTGGGTCACACACTGTCCTTTCCCCTCTGGGACCGGGTGGTACAGTGGGTCACACACTGTCCTTTCCCCTCTGGGACCGGGTGGTACAGTGGGTCACAAACTGTCCTTTCCCCTCAGGGACTGGGTGGTACAGTGGGTCACACACTGTCCTTTCCCTTCTGGGACCGGGTGATACAGTGGGTCACACACTGTCCATTCTCCTCTGGGACCGGGTGGTACAGTGGGTCAAACACTGTCCTTTCCCCTCTGGGACCGGGTGGTACAGTGGGTCACACACTGTCCCTTCTCCTCTGGGACCGGGTGGTACAGTAGGTCACACACTGTCCTTTCCCCTCTGGGACCGGGTGGTACAGTGGGTCACACACTGTCCTTTCCCCTCTGGGACCAGGTGGTACAGTGGGTCACAAACTGTCCTTTCCTCTCTGCGACCGGGTGGTACAGTGAGTCACACACTGTCCTTTCCCCTCTGGGACCGGGTGGTACACTGAGTCACATACTGTCCTTTCCCCCCTGGGACCGGGTGGTACAGTGGGTCACACACTGTCCTTTCCCCTCTGGGACCGGGTGGTACAGTGGGTGACACACTGTTCTTTCCCCTCAGGGACCGGGTGGTACAGTGGGTTACACACTGTCCTTTCCCCTCTGGGACCAGGTGGTACAGTGGGTCACACACTGTCCTTTCCCCTCTGGGACCAGGTGGGCCAGTGGGTCACACACTGTCCTTTCCCCTCTGGGACCAGGTGGTGCAGTGGGTCACACACTGTCCTTTCCCCTCTGGGACCGGGTGGTACAGTGTGTCACACACTGTCCTTTCCCCTCTGGGACCAGGTGGTACAGTGGGTCACACACTGTCCTTTCCCCTCTGGGACCAGGTGGTACAGTGGGTCAAACACTCTCCTTTCCCCTCTGGGACCGAGTGGTGCAGTGGGTCACACACTGTCCTTTCACCTGTGGGACCGGGTGGTACAGTGGGTCACACACTGTCCTTTCACCTGTGGGACCGGGTGGTACAGTGGGTCACACACTGACCTTGTTCTTCTGGGACCAGGTCGTACAATGGGTCACAGACTGTCCTTTCCCCTGTGGGACCGGGTGGTACAGTGGGTCACACACTGTCCTTTCGCCTCCGGGACCAGGTGGTACAGTGGGTCACACACTGTTCTTTTCGCTCTGGGACCGGGTGTTACAGTGGGTCACACATTGTCCTTTACTCCTCTGGGACCAGGTGGTACAGTGGGTCAAACACTGTCCTTTCCCCTCTGGGACCGGGTGGTACAGTAGGTCACACACTGTCCTTTCCCCTCTGGGACCGGGTTGTACAGTGGGTCACACACTGTCCTTTCCCCTGTGGGACCGGGTGGTACAGTGGGTCACACACTGTCCTTTCCCCTCTGGGACCGGGTGGTACAGTGGGTCACACAATGTCCTTTCTCCTCTGGGACCGGGTGGTACAGTGGGTCACACACTGTCCTTTCCCCTCTGGGACCGGGTGGTACAGTGGGTCACACACTGTCCTTTCTCCTCTGGGACCGAGTGGTACAGTGGGTCACACACTGTCCTTTCCCCTCTGGGACCGGGTGGTACAGTGGGTCACACACTGTTCTTTCCCCTCTGGGACCGTATGGCACAGTGGGTCACACACTGTCCTTTCCCCTCTGGGACCGGGTAGTACAGTGGGTCACACACTGTTCTTTCCCCTCTGGGACCAGGTGGTACAGTGGGTCACACACTGTCCTTTCCCCCCTGGGACCGGGTGGTACAGTGGGTCACACACTGTCCTTTCCCCGCTGCGACCGGGTGGTACAGTGGGTCACACACTGTCCTTTCCCCTCTGGGACCGGGTGGTACAGTGGGTCACACACTGTACTTGTTCCTCTGGGACCGGGTGGTACAGTGGGTCACACACTGTCCTTTCCCCTCTGGGACCGGGTGGTACAGTGGGTCACACACTGTCCTTTCCCCTCTGGGACCAGGTGGTACAGTGGGTCACACACTGTCCTTTCCCCTCTCGGACCGGTTGGTACAGTGGGTCACACACTGTCTTTTCCTCCCTGGGATCGGGTGCTACAGTGGGTCACACACTGTCCTTTCACCTCTGGGACCGGGTGGTAGAGTGGGTCACACACTGTCCTTTCCCCTCTGGGACCGGGTGGTACCGTGGGTCACACACTGTCCTTTCCCCTCTGCGACCGGGTGGTACCGTGGGTCACACACTGTCCTTTCCCCTCTGCGACCGGGTGGTACAGTGGGTCACACACTCTCCTTTCCCCTCTGGGACCAGGTGGTACAGTGGGTCACTCACTGTCCTTTCCCCTCTGGGACCGGGTGGTACAGTGGGTCACACACGGTCCTTTCCCCTGTGGGACCGGGGGGTACGGTGGGTCACACACTGTCCTTTCCCCTCTGGGACCGGGTGGTGCACTGGGTCACACACTGTCCTTTCCCCTGTGGGACTGGGTGGTACAGTGGGTCACACACTGTCCTTTCCCCTCTGGGACCGGGTGGTGCACTGGGTCACACACTGTCCTTTCACCTGTGGGACCGGGTCTTACAGTGGGTCACACACTGACCTTGTTCTTCTGGGACCAGGTCGTACAATGGGTCACACACTGTCCTTTCCCCTCTGGGACCGGGTGTTACAGTGGGTCACACACTGTCCTTTACTCCTCTGGGACCGGGTGGTACAGTGGGTCATACACTGTCCTTTCCCCTCTGGGACCGGGTGGTACAGTGGGTCACACACTGTCCTTTCCCCTGTGGGACCGGGTGGTACAGTGGGTCACACACTGTCCTTTCCCCTCTGGGACCGGGTGGTACAGTAGGTCACACACTGTCCTTTCCCCTCTGGGACCGGGTGTTACAGTGGGTCACACACTGTCCTTTCCCCTCTGGGACCGGGTGGTACAGTGGGTCACACACTGTCCTTTCACCTGTGGGACCGGGTGGTACAGTGGGTCACACACTGTCCTTTCACCTGTGGGACCGGGTGGTACAGTGGGTCACACACTGACCTTGTTCTTCTGGGACCAGGTCGTACAATGGGTCACAGACTGTCCTTTCCCCTGTGGGACCGGGTGGTACAGTGGGTCACACACTGTCCTTTCGCCTCCGGGACCAGGTGGTACAGTGGGTCACACACTGTTCTTTTCCCTCTGGGACCGGGTGTTACAGTGGGTCACACATTGTCCTTTACTCCTCTGGGACCGGGTGGTACAGTGGGTCACACACTGTCCTTTCCCGTCTGGGACCGGGTGGTACAGTGGGTCACACACAGTCCTTTCCCCTGTGGGACCGGGTGGTACAGTGGGTCACACACTGTCCTTTCCCCTCTGGGACCGGCTGGTACAGTAGGTCACACACTGTCCTTTCCCCTCTGGGACCGGGTGGTACAGTGGGTCACACACTGTCCTTTCCCCTCTGGGACCGGGTGGTACAGTGGGTCACACACTGTCCTTTCCCCTCTGGGACCGGGTGGTACAGTGGGTCACACATTGTCCTTTCACCTCTGGGACCGGGTGGTACAGTGGGTCACACACTGTCCTTTCCCCTCTGGGACCGGGTGTTACAGTGGGTCACAAACTGTCCTTTCCCCTCAGGGACCGGGTGGTAGAGTGGGTCACACACTGTCCATTCTCCTGTGGGACTGGGTGGTACAGTGGGTCACACACTGTCCTTTCCCCTCTGGGACCGGGTGGTACAGTGGGTCACACAATGTCCTTTCTCCTCTGGGACCGGGTGGTACAGTGAGTCACACACTGTCCTTTCCCCTCTGGGACCAGGTGGTACAGTGGGTCACACACTGTCCTTTCTCCTCTGGGACCGAGTGGTACAGTGGGTCACACACTGTCCTTTCCCCTCTGGGACCGGTTGGTACAGTGGGTCACACACTGTTCTTTCCCCTCTGGGACCGTATGGCACAGTGGGTCACACACTGTCCTTTCCCCTCTGGGACCGGGTAGTACAGTGGGTCACACACTGTTCTTTCCCCTCTGGGACCAGGCGGTACAGTGGGTCACACACTGTCCTTTACCCCCTGGGACCGGGTGGTACAGTGGGTCACACACTGTCCTTTCCCCGCTGCGACCGGGTGGTACAGTGGGTCACACACTGTCCTTTCCCCTCTGGGACCGGGTGGTACAGTGGGTCACACACTGTCCTTCCTCCTCTGGGACCAGGTGGTACAGTGGGTCACACACTGTCCTTTCCCCTCTGGGACCGGTTGTTACAGTGGGTCACACACTGTCCTTTACTCCTCTGGGACCGGGTGGTACAGTGGGTCACACACTGTCCTTTCCCCTGTGGGACCGGGTGGTACAGTGGGTCACACACTGTCCTTTCCCCTCTGGGACCGGGTGTTACAGTGGGTCACACACTGTCCTTTACTCCTCTGTGACCGGGTGGTACAGTGGGTCACACACTGTCCTTTCCCCTCTGGGACCGGGTGGTACAGTGGGTCACACACTGTCCTTTCCCCTCTGGGACCGGGTGGTACAGTGGGTCACACACTGTCCTTTACTCCTCTGGGACCGGGTGGTACAGTGGGTCACACACTGTCCTTTCCCCTCTGGGACCGGGTGGTACAGTGGGTCACACACTGTCCTTTCCCCTCTGGGACCGGGTGTTACAGTGGGTCACACACTGTCCTTTACTCCTCTGGGACCGGGTGGTACAGTGGGTCACACACTGTCCTTTCCCCTCTGGGACCGGGTGGTACAGTGGGTCACACACTGTCCTTTCCCCTGTGGGACCGGGTGGTACAGTGGGTCACACACTGTCCTTTCCCCTCTGGGACCGGGTGGTACAGTGGGTCACACACTGTCCATTCTCCGCTGGGACCGGGTGGTACAGTGGGTCACACACTGTCCTTTCCCCTCTGGGACCGGGTGGTACAGTGGGTCACACACTGTCCTTTCCCCTCTGGGACCGGGTGGTACAGTAGGTCACACACTGTCCTTTCCGCTCTGGGACCGGGTGGTACAGTGGGTCACACACTGTCCTTTCCCCTCTGGGACCGGGTGGTACACTGGGTCACACACTGTCCTTTCCCCTCTGGGACCGGGTGGTACAGTGGGTCAAAAACTGTCCTTTCCCCTCAGGGACCGACCGGGTGGTACAGTGGGTCACACACTGTTCTTTCCCTTCTGGGACCGGGTGATACAGTGGGTCACACACTGTCCATTCTCCTCTGGGACCGGGTGGTACAGTGGGTCAAACACTGTCCTTTCCCCTCTGGGACCGGGTGGTACAGTGGGTCACACACTGTCCCTTCTCCTCTGGGACCGGGTGGTACAGTGGGTTACACACTGACCTTGTTCTTCTGGGACCGGGTGGTACAGTGGGTCACACACTGTCCCTTCTCCTCTGGGACCGGGTGTTACAGTGGGTCACACACTGTCCTTTCCCCTCTGGGACCGGGTGGTACAGTGGGTCACACACTGTCCTTTCCCCTCTGGGACCGGGTGGTACAGTGGGTCACACACTGTCCTTTCGCCTCCGGGACCAGGTGGTACAGTGGGTCACACACTGTCCTTTCCCCTCTGGGACCAGGTGGTACAGTGGGTCACACACTGTCCTTTCCCCTCTGGGACCGGGTGTTACAGTGGGTCACACACTGTCCTTTACTCCTCTGGGACCGGGTGGTACAGTGGGTCACACACTGTCCTTTCCCCTCTGGGACCAGGTGGTACAGTGGGTCACACACTGTCCTTTCCCCTCTGGGACCGGGTGTTACAGTGGGTCACACACTGTCCTTTACTCCTCTGGGACCGGGTGGTACAGTGGGTCACACACTGTCCTTTCCCCTCTGGGACCGGGTGGTACAGTGGGTCACACACTGTCCTTTCCCCTCTGGGACCGGGTGGTACAGTGGGTCACACACTGTCCTTTCCCCTCTGGGACCGGGTGGTACAGTGGGTCACACACTGTCCTTTCCCCTCTGGGACCGGGTGGTACAGTGGGTCACAAACTGTCCTTTCCCCTCAGGGACTGGGTGGTACAGTGGGTCACACACTGTCCTTTCCCCTCTGGGACCGGGTGATACAGTGGGTCACACACTGTCCATTCTCCTCTGGGACCGGGTGGTACAGTGGGTCAAACACTGTCCTTTCCCCTCTGGGACCGGGTGGTACAGTGGGTCACACACTGTCCCTTCTCCTCTGGGACCGGGTGGTACAGTGGGTCACACACTGTCCTTCCTCCTCTGAGACCGTGTGGTACAGTGGGTCACACACTGTCCTTTCGCCTCTGGGACCGGGCGGTACAGTGGGTCACACACTGTCCTTTCCCCTCTGGGACCAGGTGGTACAGTGGGTCACAAACTGTCCTTTCCTCTCTGGGACCGGGTGGTACAGTGGGTCACACACTGTCCTTTCCCCTCTGGGACCGGGTGGTACACTGAGTCACACACTGTCCTTTCCCCCCTGGGACCGGGTGGTACAGTGGGTCACACACTGTCCTTTCCCCTCTGGGACCGGGTGGTACAGTGGGTGACACACTGTTCTTTCCCCTCAGGGACCGGGTGGTACAGTGGGTTACACACTGTCCTTTCCCCTCTGGGACCAGGTGGTACAGTGGGTCACACACTGTCCTTTCCCCTCTGGGACCAGGTGGGCCAGTGGGTCACACACTGTCCTTTCCCCTCTGGGACCAGGTGGTGCAGTGGGTCACACACTGTCCTTTCCCCTCTGGGACCGGGTGGTACAGTGTGTCACACACTGTCCTTTCCCCTCTGGGACCAGGTGGTACAGTGGGTCACACACTGTCCTTTCCCCTCTGGGACCAGGTGGTACAGTGGGTCACACACTGTCCTTTCACCTGTGGGACCGGGTGGTACAGTGGGTCACACACTGACCTTGTTCTTCTGGGACCAGGTCGTACAATGGGTCACAGACTGTCCTTTCCCCTGTGGGACCGGGTGGTACAGTGGGTCACACACTGTCCTTTCGCCTCCGGGACCAGGTGGTAGAGTGGGTCACACACTGTTCTTTTCGCTCTGGGACCGGGTGTTACAGTGGGTCACACATTGTCCTTTACTCCTCTGGGACCAGGTGGTACAGTGGGTCAAACACTGTCCTTTCCCCTCTGGGACCGGGTGGTACAGTAGGTCACACACTGTCCTTTCCCCTCTGGGACCGGGTTGTACAGTGGGTCACACACTGTCCTTTCCCCTGTGGGACCGGGTGGTACAGTGGGTCACACACTGTCCTTTCCCCTCTGGGACCGGGTGGTACAGTGGGTCACACAATGTCCTTTCTCCTCTGGGACCGGGTGGTACAGTGGGTCACACACTGTCCTTTCCCCTCTGGGACCGGGTGGTACAGTGGGTCACACACTGTTCTTTCCCCTCTGGGACCGTATGGCACAGTGGGTCACACACTGTCCTTTCTCCTCTGGGACCGAGTGGTACAGTGGGTCACACACTGTCCTTTCCCCTCTGGGACCGGGTGGTACAGTGGGTCACACACTGTTCTTTCCCCTCTGGGACCGAGTGGTACAGTGGGTCACACACTGTCCTTTCCCCTCTGGGACCGGGTGGTACAGTGGGTCACACACTGTTCTTTCCCCTCTGGGACCGTATGGCACAGTGGGTCACACACTGTCCTTTCGCCTCCGGGACCAGGTGGTACAGTGGGTCACACACTGTTCTTTTCCCTCTGGGACCGGGTGGTACAGTGGGTCACACACTGTCCTTTCCCCTGTGGGACCGAGTGGTACAGTGGGTCACACACTGTCCTTTCCCCTCTGGGACCGGGTGGTACAGTAGGTCACACACTGTCCTTTCCCCTCTGGGACCGGGTGGTACAGTGGGTCACACACTGTCCTTTCCCCTCTGGGACCGGGTGGTACAGTGGGTCACACACTGTCCTTTCCCCTCTGGGACCGGGTGGTACAGTGGGTCACACACTGTCCATTCTCCACTGGGACCGGGTGGTACAGTGGGTCAAACACTGTCCTTTCCCCTCTGGGACCGGGTGGTACAGTGGGTCACACACTGTCCCTTCTCCTCTGGGACCGGGTGGTACAGTGGGTCACACACTGTCCTTCCTCCTCTGAGACCGGGTGGTACAGTGGGTCACACACTGTCCTTTCTCCTCTGGGACCAGGTGGTACAGTGGGTCACACACTGTCCTTCCTCCTCTGAGACCGGGTGGTACAGTGGGTCACACACTGTCCCTTCTCCTCTGGGACCAGGTGGTACAGTGGGTCACACACTGTCCTTCCTCCTCTGAGACCGGGTGGTACAGTGGGTCACACACTGTCCTTCCTCCTCTGGGACCGGGTGGTACAGTGGGTCACACTCTGTTCTTTCCCCTCTGGGACCGGGTGGTACAGTGGGTCACACACTGTCCTTTCACCTCTGGGACCGAGTGGTACAGTGGGTCACACACTGACCTTGTTCTTCTGGGACCAGGTCGTACAGTGGGTCACACACTGTCCTTTCCCCTCTGGGACCGGGTGGTACAGTGGGTCACACACTGTCCTTTCCCCTCTGGGACCGGGTGGTACAGTGGGTCACACACTGTCCTTTCGCCTCCGGGACCAGGTGGTAGAGTGGGTCACACACTGTCCTTTCCCCTCTGGGACCGGGTGGTACAGTGGGTCACACACTGTCCTTCCTCCTCTGGGACCAGGTGGTACAGTGGGTCACACACTGTCCTTTCCCCTCTGGGACCGGGTGTTACAGTGGGTCACACACTGTCCTTTACTCCTCTGGGACCGGGTGGTACAGTGGGTCACACACTGTCCTTTCCCCTCTGGGACCGGGTGGTACAGTGGGTCACACACTGTCCTTTCCCCTCTGGGACCGGGTGGTACAGTGGGTCACACACTGTCCTTTACTCCTCTGGGACCGGGTGGTACAGTGGGTCACACACTGTCCTTTCCCCTCTGGGACCGGGTGGTACAGTGGGTCACACACTGTCCTTTCCCCTCTGGGACCGGGTGTTACAGTGGGTCACACACTGTCCTTTACTCCTCTGGGACCGGGTGGTACAGTGGGTCACACACTGTCCTTTCCCCTCTGGGACCGGGTGGTACAGTGGGTCACACACTGTCCTTTCCCCTGTGGGACTGGGTGGTACAGTGGGTCACACACTGTCCTTTCCCCTCTGGGACCGGGTGGTACAGTGGGTCACACACTGTCCTTTCCCCTCTGGGACCGGGTGGTACAGTAGGTCACACACTGTCCTTTCCGCTCTGGGACCGGGTGGTACAGTGGGTCACACACTGTCCTTTCCCCTCTGGGACCGGGTGGTACACTGGGTCACACACTGTCCTTTCCCCTCTGGGACCGGGTGGTACAGTGGGTCAAAAACTGTCCTTTCCCCTCAGGGACCGGGTGGTACAGTGGGTCACACACTGTTCTTTCCCTTCTGGGACCGGGTGATACAGTGGGTCACACACTGTCCATTCTCCTCTGGGACCGGGTGGTACAGTGGGTCAAACACTGTCCTTTCCCCTCTGGGACCGGGTGGTACAGTGGGTCACACACTGTCCCTTCTCCTCTGGGACCGGGTGGTACAGTGGGTTACACACTGACCTTGTTCTTCTGGGACCAGGTCGTACAGTGGGTCACACACTGTCCTTTCCCCTCTGGGACCGGGTGGTACAGTGGGTCACACACTGTCCTTTCCCCTCTGGGACCGGGTGGTACAGTGGGTCACACACTGTCCTTTCGCCTCCGGGACCAGGTGGTACAGTGGGTCACACACTGTCCTTTCCCCTCTGGGACCGGGTGGTACAGTGGGTCACACACTGTCCTTCCTCCTCTGGGACCGGGTGGTACAGTGGGTCACACACTGTCCTTCCTCCTCTGAGACCGGGTGGTACAGTGGGTCACACACTGTCCTTTCCCCTCTGGGACCAGGTGGTACAGTGGGTCACACACTGTCCTTTCCCCTCTGGGACCGGGTGTTACAGTGGGTCACACACTGTCCTTTACTCCTCTGGGACCGGGTGGTACAGTGGGTCACACACTGTCCTTTCCCCTCTGGGACCGGGTGGTACAGTGGGTCACACACTGTCCTTTCCCCTCTGGGACCGGGTGGTACAGTGGGTCACACACTGTCCTTTCCCCTCTGGGACCGGGTGGTACAGTGGGTCACACACTGTCCTTTCCCCTCTGGGACCGGGTGGTACAGTGGGTCACACACTATCCTTTACTCCTCTGGGACCGCGTGGTACAGTGGGTCACAAACTGTCCTTTCCCCTCTGGGACCAGGTGGTACAGTGGGTCACAAACTGTCCTTTCCCCTCAGGGACTGGGTGGTACAGTGGGTCACACACTGTCCTTTCCCTTCTGGGACCGGGTGATACAGTGGGTCACACACTGTCCATTCTCCTCTGGGACCGGGTGGTACAGTGGGTCAAACACTGTCCTTTCCCCTCTGGGACCGGGTGGTACAGTGGGTCACACACTGTCCCTTCTCCTCTGGGACCGGGTGGTACAGTGGGTCACACACTGTCCCTTCTCCTCTGAGACCGGGTGGTACAGTGGGTCACACACTGTCCTTTCCCCTCTGGGACCGGGTGGGACAGTGGGTCACACACTGTCCCTTCTCCTCTGCGACCGGGTGGTACAGTGGGTCACACACTGTCCTTTCCCCTCTGGGACCGGGTGGGACAGTGGGTCACACACTGTTCTTTCGCCTCTGGGACCGGGCGGTACAGTGGGTCACACACTGTCCTTTCCCCTCTGGGACCGGGTGGGACAGTGGGTCACACACTGTTCTTTCGCCTCTGGGACCGGGCGGTACAGTGGGTCACACACTGTCCTTTCCCCTCTGGGACCAGGTGGTACAGTGGGTCACAAACTGTCCTTTCCTCTCTGGGACCGGGTGGTACAGTGGGTCACACACTGTCCTTTCCCCTCTGGGACCGGGTGGTACACTGAGTCACATACTGTCCTTTCCCCCCTGGGACCGGGTGGTACAGTGGGTCGCACACTGTCCTTTCCCCTCTGGGACCGGGTGGTACAGTGGGTGACACACTGTTCTTTCCCCTCAGGGACCGGGTGGTACAGTGGGTCACACACTGTCCTTTCCCCTCTGGGACCAGGTGGTACAGTGGGTCACACACTGTCCTTTCCCCTCTGGGACCAGGTGGGCCAGTGGGTCACACACTGTCCTTTCCCCTCTGGGACCAGGTGGTGCAGTGGGTCACACACTGTCCTTTCCCCTCTGGGACCGGGTGGTACAGTGTGTCACACACTGTCCTTTCCCCTCTGGGACCAGGTGGTACAGTGGGTCACACACTGTCCTTTCCCCTCTGGGACCAGGTGGTACAGTGGGTCAAACACTGTCCTTTCCCCTCTGGGACCGAGTGGTGCAGTGGGTCACACACTGTCCTTTCACCTGTGGGACCGGGTGGTACAGTGGGTCACACACTGTCCTTTCACCTGTGGGACCGGGTGGTACAGTGGGTCACACACTGACCTTCTTCTTCTGGGACCAGGTCGTACAATGGGTCACAGACTGTCCTTTCCCCTGTGGGACCAGGTGGTACAGTGGGTCACACACTGTCCTTTCGCCTCCGGGACCAGGTGGTACAGTGGGTCACACACTGTTCTTTTCGCTCTGGGACCGGGTGTTACAGTGGGTCACACATTGTCCTTTACTCCTCTGGGACCAGGTGGTACAGTGGGTCAAACACTGTCCTTTCCCCTCTGGGACCGGGTGGTACAGTAGGTCACACACTGTCCTTTCCCCTCTGGGACCGGGTTTTACAGTGGGTCACACACTGTCCTTTCCCCTGTGGGACCGGGTGGTACAGTGGGTCACACACTGTCCTTTCCCCTCTGGGACCGGGTGGTACAGTGGGTCACACAATGTCCTTTCTCCTTTGGGACCGGGTGGTACAGTGGGTCACACACTGTCCTTTCCCCTCTGGGACCGGGTGGTACAGTGGGTCACACACTGTCCTTTCTCCTCAGGACCGAGTGGTACAGTGGGTCACACACTGTCCTTTCCCCTCTGGGACCGGGTGGTACAGTGGGTCACACACTGTTCTTTCCCCTCTGGGACCGTATGGCACAGTGGGTCACACACTGTCCTTTCCCCTCTGGGACCGGGTAGTACAGTGGGTCACACACTGTTCTTTCCCCTCTGGGACCAGGTGGTACAGTGGGTCACACACTGTCCTTTCCCCCCTGGGACCGGGTGGTACAGTGGGTCACACACTGTCCTTTCCCCGCTGCGACCGGGTGGTACAGTGGGTCACACACTGTCCTTTCCCCTCTGGGACCGGGTGGTACAGTGGGTCACACACTGTACTTGTTCCTCTGGGACCGGGTGGTACAGTGGGTCACACACTGTCCTTTCCCCTCTGGGACCGGGTGGTACAGTGGGTCACACACTGACCTTTCCCCTCTGGGACCGGGTGGTACAGTGGGTCACACACTGTCCTTTCCCCTCTGGGACCGGGTGGTACAGTGGGTCACACACTGTCCTTTCCCCTCTGGGACCAGGTGGTACAGTGGGTCACACACTGTCCTTTCCCCTCTCGGACCGGTTGGTACAGTGGGTCACACACTGTCTTTTCCTCCCTGGGATCGGGTGCTACAGTGGGTCACACACTGTCCTTTCACCTCTGGGACCGGGTGGTAGAGTGGGTCACACACTGTCCTTTCCCCTCTGGGACCGGGTGGTACCGTGGGTCACACACTGTCCTTTCCCCTCTGCGACCGGGTGGTACAGTGGGTCACACACTGTCCTTTCCCCTCTGGGACCAGGTGGTACAGTGGGTCACTCACTGTCCTTTCCCCTCTGGGACCGGGTGGTAGAGTGGGTCACACACTGTCCTTTCCCCTCTGGGACCGGGTGGTACCGTGGGTCACACACTGTCCTTTCCCCTCTGCGACCGGGTGGTACAGTGGGTCACACACTCTCCTTTCCCCTCTGGGACCAGGTGGTACAGTGGGTCACTCACTGTCCTTTCCCCTCTGGGACCGGGTGGTACAGTGGGTCACACACGGTCCTTTCCCCTGTGGGACCGGGGGGTACGGTGGGTCACACACTGTCCTTTCCCCTCTGGGACCGGGTGGTGCACTGGGTCACACACTGTCCTTTCCCCTGTGGGACTGGGTGGTACAGTGGGTCACACACTGTCCTTTCCCCTCTGGGACCGGGTGGTGCACTGGGTCACACACTGTCCTTTCACCTGTGGGACCGGGTCTTACAGTGGGTCACACACTGACCTTGTTCTTCTGGGACCAGGTCGTACAATGGGTCACACACTGTCCTTTCCCCTCTGGGACCGGGTGTTACAGTGGGTCACACACTGTCCTTTACTCCTCTGGGACCGGGTGGTACAGTGGGTCATACACTGTCCTTTCCCCTCTGGGACCGGGTGGTACAGTGGGTCACACACTGTCCTTTCCCCTGTGGGACCGGGTGGTACAGTGGGTCACACACTGTCCTTTCCCCTCTGGGACCGGGTGGTACAGTAGGTCACACACTGTCCTTTCCCCTCTGGGACCGGGTGTTACAGTGGGTCACACACTGTCCTTTCCCCTCTGGGACCGGGTGGTACAGTGGGTCACACACTGTCCTTTCACCTGTGGGACCGGGTGGTACAGTGGGTCACACACTGTCCTTTCACCTGTGGGACCGGGTGGTACAGTGGGTCACACACTGACCTTGTTCTTCTGGGACCAGGTCGTACAATGGGTCACAGACTGTCCTTTCCCCTGTGGGACCGGGTGGTACAGTGGGTCACACACTGTCCTTTCGCCTCCGGGACCAGGTGGTACAGTGGGTCACACACTGTTCTTTTCGCTCTGGGACCGGGTGTTACAGTGGGTCACACATTGTCCTTTACTCCTCTGGGACCAGGTGGTACAGTGGGTCAAACACTGTCCTTTCCCCTCTGGGACCGGGTGGTACAGTAGGTCACACACTGTCCTTTCTCCTCTGGGACCGGGTGGTACAGTGGGTCACACACTGTCCTTTCCCCTCTGGGACCGGGTGGTACAGTGGGTCACACAATGTCCTTTCTCCTCTGGGACCGGGTGGTACAGTGAGTCACACACTGTCCTTTCCCCTCTGGGACCAGGTGGTACAGTGGGTCACACACTGTCCTTTCTCCTCTGGGACCGAGTGGTACAGTGGGTCACACACTGTCCTTTCCCCTCTGGGACCGGGTGGTACAGTGGGTCATACACTGTCCTTTCCCCTCTGGGACCGTATGGCACAGTGGGTCACACACTGTCCTTTCCCCTCTGGGACCGGGTAGTACAGTGGGTCACACACTGTTCTTTCCCCTCTGGGACCAGGTGGTACAGTGGGTCACACACTGTTCTTTCCCCTCTGGGACCGTATGGCACAGTGGGTCACACACTGTCCTTTCCCCTCTGGGACCAGGTGGTACAGTGGGTCACACACTGTCCTTTCCCCTCTCGGACCGGTTGGTACAGTGGGTCACACACTGTCTTTTCCTCCCTGGGATCGGGTGCTACAGTGGGTCACACACTGTCCTTTCACCTCTGGGACCGGGTGGTAGAGTGGGTCACACACTGTCCTTTCCCCTCTGGGACCGGGTGGTACCGTGGGTCACACACTGTCCTTTCCCCTCTGCGACCGGGTGGTACAGTGGGTCACACACTGTCCTTTCCCCTCTGGGACCAGGTGGTACAGTGGGTCACTCACTGTCCTTTCCCCTCTGGGACCGGGTGGTAGAGTGGGTCACACACTGTCCTTTCCCCTCTGGGACCGGGTGGTACCGTGGGTCACACACTGTCCTTTCCCCTCTGCGACCGGGTGGTACAGTGGGTCACACACTCTCCTTTCCCCTCTGGGACCAGGTGGTACAGTGGGTCACTCACTGTCCTTTCCCCTCTGGGACCGGGTGGTACAGTGGGTCACACACGGTCCTTTCCCCTGTGGGACCGGGGGGTACGGTGGGTCACACACTGTCCTTTCCCCTCTGGGACCGGGTGGTGCACTGGGTCACACACTGTCCTTTCCCCTGTGGGACTGGGTGGTACAGTGGGTCACACACTGTCCTT
>NC_140995.1:234608256-234656572 GCF_052327205.1 Somniosus microcephalus | reverse complement strand
ATGGGGTTCGGGGAGAGACTGGGGGATGGGGGCTCGGGGGGAGACTGGGGGAGGGGGGCTCGGGGGGAGATTGGGGGATGGGGTTCGGGGAGAGACTGGGGGATGGGGGCTCGGGGAGAGACTGGGGGATGGGGTTCGGGGAGAGACTGGGGGATGGGGGCTCGGGGGGAGACTGGGGGATGGGGGCTCGGGGGGAGATTGGGGGATGGGGGCTCGGGGAGAGACTGGGGGATGGGGGCGCGGGGGGAGACTGGGGGATGGGGGCTCAGGGGGAGAGACTGGGGGATGGGTGCTCGGGGGGAGAGACTGGGGGATGGGGGCTCGGGGGGAGAAACTGGAGGATGGGGGCTCCAGGACAGACTGGGGGATGGGGGTTCGGGCGGGGGAGACTGGGGGATGGGGGCTCGGGGGGAGACTGGGGGATGGGGGCTCGGGGAGAGACTGGGGGATGGGGGCTCGGGGGGAGAGACTGGGGGCTCGGGGAGAGACTGGGGGATGGGGGCTCGGGGAGAGACTGGGCGATGGGGGCTCGGGGGGAGAGACTGGGGGATGGGGGCTCGGGGGGGAGACTGGGGGATGGGGGCTCGGGGGGAGAGACTGGGGGCTCGGGGAGAGACTGGGGGATGGGGGCTCGGGGAGAGACTGGGGGATGGGGGCTCGGGGAGAGACTGGGCGATGGGGACTTGCGGGGAGAGACTGGGGGATGGGGGCTCGGGGGGAAGACTGGGGGATGGGGGCTCGGGGGGAGAGACTGGGGGCTCGGGGAGAGACTGGGGGATGGGGGCTCGGGGGGAGACTGGGGGATGGGGGCGAGTGGGGGCTCGGGGAGAGACTGGGGGATGGGGGCTTGGGGGGAGACTGAGGGATGGGGGCTCGGGGGGAGACTGAGGGATGGGGGCTCAGGCAGGGGAGACTGGGGGATGGGGGCTCCGGGGGAGACTGGGGTATGGGGGCTCGGGCGGAGACTGGGGGATGGGGGCTCCGGGGGAGAGACTGGGGGATGGGGGCTCGGGGGGAGACTGGGGGATGGGGGCTCGGGGGGAGACTGGGGAATGGGGGCTCGGGGGGAGACTGGGGGATGGGGGCTCGGGGAGAGAGACTGGGGGATGGGGGCTCAGGGGGAGAGACTGGGGGATGGGGCTCTGGGGGATGTGGGCTCGGGGAGAGAGACTGGGGGATGGGGGCTCGGGGGGAGACTGGGGGATGGGGGCTCGGGGGGAGAGACTGGGGGATGGGGGCTCGGGGAGAGACTGGGGGATGGGGGCTCGGGGAGAGACTGGGGGATGGGGGCTCGGGGGGAGACTGGGGGATGGGGGCTCGGGGAGAGACTGGGGGATGGAGGCTCGGGCGGGGGAGACTGGGGGATGGGGGCTCGGGTGTGGGAGACTGGGGGATGGGGGCTCGGGGGTGGGAGACTGGGGGATGGGGGCTCGGGGGGGGGAGACTGGGGGATGGGGGCTCGGGCGGGGAAGACTGGGGGATGGGGGCTCGGGTGGGGGAGACTGGGGGTTGGGGGCTCGGGGGGGGAGACTGGGGGATGGGGGCTCGGGCGGGGAAGACTGGGGGATGGGGGCTCGGGCGGGGAAGACTGGGGGATGGGGGCTCGGGCGGGGGCAGACTGGGGGATGGGGGCTCGGGCGGGGGAGACTGGGGGATGGGGGCTCGGGTGGGGGAGACTGGGGGATGGGGGCTCGGGGGGGGAGACTGGGGGATGGGGGCTCGGGCGGGGGAGACTGGGGGATGGGGGCTCGGGCGGGGGAGACTGGGGGATGGGGGCTCGGGTGGGGGAGACTGGGGGTTGGGGGCTCGGGGGGGGAGACTGGGGGATGGGGGCTCGGGCGGGGAAGACTGGGGGATGGGGGCTCGGGCGGGGAAGACTGGGGGATGGGGGCTCGGGCGGGGGCAGACTGGGGGATGGGGGCTCGGGCGGGGGCAGACTGGGGGATGGGGGCTCGGGCGGGGGAGACTGGAAATGGTGGCTCAGGGGGGGGAGAGACTGGGGGATGGGGGCTCAGGGGGAGACTGGGGGATGGGGGCTCGGGTGGGGGAGACTGGGCGATGTGGGCTCGGGGGGCGACTCGGGGATGGGGGCTCGCGGGGAGAGACTGGGGGCTCGGGGAGAGACTGGGGGCTCGGGGAGAGACTGGGGGCTCGGGGAGAGACTGGGGGATGGGGCTCGGGGGGAGGCTGGGGGATGGGGGCTCGGGGAGAGACTGGGGGATGGGGGCTCGGGAGGGAGACTGGGGGATGGGGGCTCGGGGAGAGACTGGGGGATGGAGGCTCGGGGGAGACTGGGGGCTCGGGGGGAGACTGGGGGCTCGGGGGGAGAGACTGGGTGCTGGGGGCTCGGGGGGAGACTGGGGGATGGGGGCTCGGAGGGAGAGACTGGGGGATGGGGGCTCGGGGGGAGACTGGGGGATGGGGGCTCGGGGGGAGAGACTGGGGGATGGGGGCTCGGGGGAGACTGGGGGATGGGGGCTCGGGGGAGACTGGGGGATGGGGGCTCGGGCTGGGGGAGACTGGGGGCTCGGGGAGAGACTGGGGGATGGGGGCTCGGGGAGATTGGGGGATGGGGGCTCGGGGGGAGACTGGGGGATGGGGGCTCGGGGGGAGAGACTGGGGGATGGGGGCTCGGGGGGAGAGACTGGGGGATGGGGGCTTGGGGGGAAAAACTGGAGGATGGGGGCTCCAGGACAGACTGGGGGATGGGGGTTCGGGCGGGGGAGACTGGGGGGTGGGGGCTCGGGGGGAGAGACTGGGGGATGGGGGCTCGGGGGGAGAGACTGGGGGATGGGGGCTTGGGGGGAAAAACTGGAGGATGGGGGCTACAGGACAGACTGGGGGATGGGGGTTCGGGCGGGGGAGACTGGGGGATGGGGGCTCGGGGGGAGACTGGGGGATGGGGGCTCGGGGAGAGCCTGGGGGATGGGGGCTCGGGGGGAGAGACTGGGGGCTCGGGGAGAGACTGGGGGATGGGGGCTCGGGGAGAGACTGGGCGATGGGGGCTCGGGGGGAGAGACTGGGGGATGGGGGCTCGGGAGGAGACTGGTGGATGGGGGCTCGGGGGGAGAGTGGGGGCTCGGGGAGAGACTGGGGGATGGGGGCTTGCGGGGAGACTGAGGATTGGGGGCTCGGGGGGAGACTGAGGGATGGGGGCTCGGGCAGGGGAGACTGGGGGATGGGGGCTCGGAGGAGACTGGGGGATGGGGGCTTGGGCGGAGACTGGGGGCTCCGGGGGAGAGACTGGGGGATGGGGGCTCGGGGGAGACTGGGGGATGGGGGCTCGGGGGGAGACTGGGGGATGGGGGCTCGGCGGGAGACTGGGGGATGGGGGCTCGGGGGAGACTGGGGGATGGGGGCTCGGGCTGGGGGAGACTGGGGGCTCGGGGAGAGACTGGGGGATGGGAGATTGGGGGATGGGGGCTCGGGGAGAGACTGGGGGATGGGGGCGCGGGGGGAGACTGGGGGATGGGGGATCGGGGGGAGAGACTGGGGGATGGGGGCTTGGGGGGAAAAACTGGAGGATGGGGGCTCCAGGACAGACTGGGGGATGGGGGTTCGGGCGGGGGAGACTGGGGGGTGGGGGCTCGGGGGGAGAGACTGGGGGATGGGGGCTCGGGGGGAGAGACTGGGGGATGGGGGCTTGGGGGGAAAAACTGGAGGATGGGGGCTCCAGGACAGACTGGGGGATGGGGGTTCGGGCAGGGGAGACTGGGGGATGGGGGCTCGGGGGGAGACTGGGGGATGGGGGCTCGGGGAGAGCCTGGGGGATGGGGGCTCGGGGGGAGAGACTGGGGGCTCGGGGAGAGACTGGGGGATGGGGGCTCGGGGAGAGACTGGGCGATGGGGGCTCGGGGGGAGAGACTGGGGGATGGGGGCTCGGGGGGGAGACTGGGGGATGGGGGCTCGGGGAGAGACTGGGGTATGGGGGCTCGGGAGGAGACTGGTGGATGGGGGCTCGGGGGGAGAGTGGGGGCTCGGGGAGAGACTGGGGGATGGGGGCTTGCGGGGAGACTGAGGATTGGGGGCTCGGGGGGAGACTGAGGGATGGGGGCTCGGGCAGGGGAGACTGGGGGATGGGGGCTCGGAGGAGACTGGGGGATGGGGGCTCGGGCGGAGACTGGGGGCTCCGGGGGAGAGACTGGGGGATGGGGGCTCGGGGGAGACTGGGGGATGGGGGCTCGGGGGGAGACTGGGGGATGGGGGCTCGGCGGGAGACTGGGGGATGGGGGCTCGGGCTGGGGGATGGGGGCTCGGCGGGAGACTGGGGGATGGGGGCTCGGCGAGAGACTGGGGGATGGGGGCTCGGGCGGGGAGACTGGGGTATGGGGGCTCAGGGGGAGAGACTGGCGAGATGGGGGCTCAGGCTGTGGGATGGCGGCTCGGGCGGGGGAAGACTGGGGGATGCGGGCTCGGGCTGGGGGATGGGGGCTTGGCGGGAGACGGGGATGGAGGCTCGGGCTGGGGGATCGGCGGGAGACTGGGGGATGGGGGCTCGGGCTGGGGGATGGGGGCTCGGGGGGAGACTGGGGGATGGGGGCTCGGGGGGAGACTGGGGGATGGGGGCTCGGGCTGGGGGATGGGGGCTCGGCGGGAGACTGGGGGATGGGGGCTCGGGGAGAGACTGGGGGATGGGGGCTCGGGGGGAGACTGGGGGATGGGGGCTCGGGGAGAGACTGGGGGATGGGGGCTCGGGGAGAGACTGGGGGATGGGGGCTCGGGGGGGATGGGGGCTCTGGGGGATGGGGGCTCGGGGAGAGACTGGGGGATGGGGGCTCGGGGGAGACTGGGGGATGGGGGCTCGGGGAGAGACTGGGGGATGGGGGCTCGGGGGAGACTGGGGGATGGGGGCTCGGGGGGAGACTGGGGGATGGGGGCTCGGGGAGAGACTGGAGGATGGGGGCTCGGGGAGAGACTGGGGGATGGGGGCTCGGGCGGGGAGACTGGGGGATGGGGGCTTAGGGGGAGAGACTGGCGAGATGGGGGCTCAGGCTGTGGGATGGGGGCTCGGGCGGGGGGAGACGGGAATGGGGGCTCGGGGGGAGACTGGGGGATGGGGGCTCGGCGGGAGACTGGGGGATGGGGGCTCGGGGAGAGACTGGGGGATGGGGGCTCGGGCTGGGGGATCGGGGCTCGGGGGGAGACTGGGGGATGGGGGCTCGGCGGGAGAGACTGGGGGATGGGGGCTCGGGCGGGGTGAGAGTTAGACTGGGGAATGCAGTGGGTAGATGTGAGGCCCAGCATTTCATGCAGGCTGGGCGAGCAGCAGCAGCAGCGGTCCTCTTTTTGTTGAACCAATTATCTGAAAATTAAGAGAACTTTAAATAAAACTTATCAAATTAAATTTAAATTACATTGGCCGGGGTGATGATGCACTCCAGTCCCCGCGGCGCCCACCGGTCGCGGAAGGCCTCGAGTGTGCCGGTGGACACCGCGTACTCCATCTCCAGGGCCACCCGGGCGCGAACATGGCGGTGGAAGAGAGGTAGGCAATCGGGCCGAACAACCCCTCGATAGCCCGCTGCCTGGACCTGTTAATGGCCACTTTGGCCAGGCCCAGGAGCAGTCCTCGGGGAGGAGCTGCAGTTCCTGCTGGTGCAGCCTGACTGGTTAAAGGTGCCCCACAGGGCTCGGTGCTCCCCCTCGTGGAAGGGAAGGGAAGTGCAGCCCAGCACGCTTCAAGGCCCAGTTTCCTCCATTTTGTGGCCCCTTTTGTTTCTGAGGCCATTTTACAGGCCGGCTCTGGGCTTTGGCAAATACAGGAGAATCTGGTGTATCCAGACCTCCCCGAAATCACAGCGATTCCTGTGTGTGCTGAAAACCACATTTAAAGTTTAAACAAAGAGTAAAATACTGCAGTTGCTGGGAATCGGAAAAGGCCAAAACTCTCAGCAGGCCAGTCAGTATCTGCAGGGAATTTAAAAGGGGGGCTGCTCCTCAATTTCTGTCTGAATTTCAGTCCCACACTCCTAAATCTTGGGCTGCCTGGTATAGATGGGGTCGCGGGGACGCTCAGAGAGCTTTCTCATGGGTCTGCCCCCGGGCCAGACTAGAACAGCCATTCACAGGACCAGGAGGAGCAGGGCCTGCGGGGAGAGTCGCCTCTCTTCAGCAGCTTTGTCCGTGCCCGGGTGGCCCTGGAGGGGGAACATGCGCTGCCCGTCAGTACATTCCAGACCTTCCCCGACCAGTGGGCACTGCAGGGCATAGAGGGTCTGATTGACACAAACAACAATATTATGATTTGGAATGATAGTTTTTTCCGTTAACTAGACTTAATGTCTAAATTGTATCAGTGGTGCTTCCTTAAGAGGGGACATTGGGCCAACCCAGGGTCACCTTTTCTGGCCAATTCAAAGTAAGCATTTATAGAAACTGGACTAAAAGCAGAAAATGCAGGAACAATAAGCAGGTCAGGCAGCATCTGTAGAGAGAGGAAAACATAGGGTTAACGTTTCAGGTTGGTGGCCGTTGTATATTTGGATTTTCAGAAGGCATTCGATAAGGTGCCACACAAGAGGTTGTTACACAAGGTTAGAGCTCATGGGATTGGTGGTAATATAGTAGCATGGATTGAGGATTGGTTAACAGACAGAAAACAGAGAGTAGGAATAAACAGGTCATTTTCAGGATGGCAAGCTGTAACTAGTGGGGTACCACGAGGATCAGTGCTTAGGCCTCAGCTATTTACAATCTATATCAGTGACTTAGATGAAGGGACCGAGTGTAATGTGTCCAAGTTTGCTGATGATACAAAGCTAGGTGGGAAAGTAGCTGTGAGGACACAGAGTCTGCAAAGGGATATAAACCGGTTCAGTGATTGGGCAAGGAGGTGACAGATGGATTATAATGTGGAGAAGTGTGAAATTTTCCACTTTGGCAGGAAGAATGGAAAAGCAGAATATTTTTTTAAAGGTGAGAGACTAGTCAATGTTGGTATTGAGAGGGATTTGGGGGTCCTTGTACAAAAATCACAGAAAGTTAACATGCTGGTATGGCAAGCAATTAGGAAGGCAAATGGCATGTTAGCCTTTGTTGTAAGGGGTTTGGAGTATAAGAGTAAGGAAGTCTTGCTGCAATTATACTGGAGAGTCTAGAACTAGGGGTCATAGTCTCAGGCTAAGGGGTCAGCCATTTAGGACTGAGATGAGGAGAAATTTCTTCACTCAGGGCTGTGAATCTTTGGAATTCTCTGCCCCAGAGGGCTGTGGAGGCTCAGTCAATGAGTATATTCAAGACTGAGATCGATAGATTTTTGGGCACTAAGGGAATCAAGGGATATGGGGATAGGGCGGGAAAGTGGAGTTGATATAGAAGATCAGCCATGATCACATTGAATGGCGGAGCAGGCTCGAGGGGCCGAATGGCCTACTCCTGCTCCTATTTCTTATGTTCTTATGATCATTTGTCAGAACTCGAAAATGTTATAGATGAACAATTTATAAACAACAACAACTTGCATTTATATAGCATCTTTAATGTAGTAAAACGTCCCAAGGTGCTTCACAGGAGCGATTATCAAACAAAAATTGACACCAAGCTAGGAGATATTAGGACAGGTGACCAAAAGCTTGGTCAAAGAGGTCGGATTTAAAAGGATCGAGAGGTTTAGGGAGGGAATTCCATACCTTGGGGCCTAGGCAGCTGAAGGCACGGCCGCCAATGGTGGAGCGATCGGTGATGCGCAAGAATTGGTGGAATGCAGAGATCTCGGAGTGTTGTAGGGCTGGAGGAGGCTACAGAGCTAAGAATTTGAAAACAGAGATGAGAATCTTAAAATCATGGAGTTCCCGTACCGGGAGACAATGTAGGACAGCGAACCCATGGCGATGGGTGAGCGGGAGGTGGTGCGAGGTCGGGTACGGGCAGCAGTTTTGGATGAGCTCAAGTTTGTGGAGGTTGCAAGGTGGGAGATATAAACGGATACAAAGCTAGGGAAATGGGGGCAGGAAAAGAATAAAAAGAGTTCACGTGACTGAGTGGCAGGCAGGAGCTGATTAAATTACAGAATGGATGGTGGTGTAAGGCTAAAGGAGGTGATAATGAGAGAAATCAGAGAAACGAAAGGTGTGTCCAGAGGATGTGTGAATGGTTAAAGTTGAACAGCAGAGGGGGAGGGAAGTATGGAAAATCTGGCAAAGCTGCACCGATTCCAGTAGCCTGGGAGCATGGGGGAAGAAAAAGGCAGGTGCAGACCACCCAGCCGGCCGTGTACCGATGAGGGAACCCCATCCCAGGCACCCACTGGCAGTAACTGAGGTTTGCACAGTGACCTCCACCTGCTGTGATCTATCCCATACTAAGTCCCACTCCCCGAGATGTTTTCGGAGAGTTTAGAAGTCAGGCCACGAGTCCAGTTTTGTTGTGTGACCAGTGTCACTCACAGAGGTGTCGGCAGGGGCTGGGAGCAGGTTCATTGGGAACAGTAGGTAATAATTGCAGCATTTTGACTTCAATGCAGATTGTGGGGATCAGGTGAGAGCAGGAAGAAAATGTCGAGCTGCAGTTCCTGGTGGTGCAGCCTGTCTGGTTAAAGCTGCCCCACAGGGCTCGGTGCTCCCCCTCGTGGAAGGGAAGGGAAGTGCGGCCCAGCACGCTTCAAGGCCCAGTTTCCTCCATTTTGTGGCCCCTTTTGTTTCTGAGGCCATTTTACAGGCCGGCTCTGGGCTTTGACAAATACAGGAGAATCTAGTATACCCAGGCCTCCCCGAAATCACAGCGATTCTTGTGTGTGCTGAAAACCACATTTAAAGTTTAAACAAAGAGCAAAACACTGCAGTTGCTGAGAATCAAAAAATGCCGAAACTCTCAGCAGGTCAGTCCGTATCTGTAGGGAATTTAAAAAGCGGGGCTGCTCCTCAATTTCTGGCTGAATTTCATTCCCACACTCCTAAATCTTGGGCCGCTCGGTACGGAGTGAGGCGGGGTGGATGGTTTTGATAGATTAAATAAAGAGAAACTGTTTCCACTGGCAGACGGGTCAGTGTGAGGAGGTGGAGGGCGAGGGGGCGGGGCGGGGCCTCTGGGCCGATCCTTGATTGAGTGGAGGGCAGGAGATGATTAAATTACAGAATTGATGGTGTAAGGCAAAAGGAGGTGATAATGGGAGATATTAGAGAAACAATAGGCCCAGAGGATGTGTGAATGGTTAAAGTTGAACAGCAGTAGGGGAGGAAACCATTGAAAATGTGGCAAAACAGAGCAGGCTCCACTGGCCTGGGAGTGTCGTGGAAGAAAAAGGCAGGTAGACCCCAGGGGTGCAGACCGCCCAGCCGGCCGTGTACCGATTGTAGGGTTATGGGGAAAGAGCAAGGGAGTGGGACTAATTAGATACTTTCAAAGAGCTGGCACAGACGTGATGGGCCGAATGACGTTCTTCTGTGCTGTATCATGCTATGATTCTGTCTCGGTGGCCTCCTCCAGCCCTATGGCACTTTGAAATCTCTGCACTCCTCCAATTCTGGCCTCTTGAGCATCCCCGATTTCCTTCGCTCCACCATTGGTGGCCGTGCCTTGAGCTGCCAAGGCCCTAAGCTCTGAAATTCCCTCCCTAAACCTCTCCGCCTCCTCTCTCTCTCTCTCTCTCTCCTGTAAGATGCTCCTTAAAACCTACCTCTTTGACCAAGCTTTTGTCACCTGTCCTAATATCTCCTTACATGGCTCGGTGTCAAATTTTGTTTGGTAATCGCTCCTGTGAAGCACCTTGTGATGTTTTACTATGTTGGAGGCGCTATATAAATGCAAGTTGTTGTTGAGGAGAATGAAGTAAGGTGGAAGGAGGCTTGTGTGGAGCATAAACACCAGCATAGACCAGTTGGACCGAATTGCCTCCTCCTGTGCTAAGTTATACGACAGAATTTTAAAATATGAAATGGAAAAGCGACGGCTGCAGTTCCTGGTGGTGCAGCCTGTCTGGTTAAAGCTGCCCCACAGGGCTCGGTGCTCCCCCTCGTGGAAGGGAAGGGAAGTGCGGCCCAGCACGCTTCAAGGCCCAGTTTCCTCCATTTTGTGGCCCCTTTTGTTTCTGAGGCCATTTTACAGGCCGGCTCTGGGCTTTGGCAAATACAGGAGAATCTGGTATACCCAGACCTCCCCGAAATCACAGCGATTCCTGTGTGTGCTGAAAACCACATTTAAAGTTTAAACAAAGAGTAAAATACTGCAGTTGCTGGGAATCGGAAAAGGCCAAAACTCTCAGCAGACCAGTTAGACCTGCAGGGAATTTAAAAAGGGGGCAGCTCCTCAATTTCTGTCTGAATTTCAGCCCCACACTCCTAAATCCTGGCTAACAACAGAAAATGCTGGAAAAACTCAGCAGGCCAGGCAACATCTGTGGAGAGAGAAATAGAGTCAACGTTTCAGGGCTGCCTGCTACAGAGTGAGGGGCGGGGACGCTTGGAGGGCATTCTTGTTGGTCTGCCCCCAGGCTGGGCAGAATAGGCTGACCATACATCACCGTTTTCCGGGACAGTCCCCGGATGAGGCACTGTGTTCCTGGGCATACAATGCCCCCCAGAAGAGTCCCCGGTTCACGAAATGCACCCCTGAATACCCTAACATTTAATTTCTCGTGTTGGGAGTGTGAGACAAATTTCCTGGGTGTGCTCATTTACATTCCCACATTGTTCGCAACCTTGGTGTCATATTTGACCCTGAAATGAGCTTCCGACCACATATCCGCAGCATAACTAAGACCACCTATTTCCACCTCTGTAACAGCGCCCGTCTCCACCCTTCCCTCAGCTCATCCGCTGAAACCCTCATCCATGCCTTTGACTTGACTATTCTGGCTGACCTCCTACATTCTATCCTACGTAAGCTTGAGATCGTCCAAAACTCAACTGCCCGTGTTCTATCTCGCACCAAGTCTCGTTCACCCATCACCCCAGTGCTCCTGGTTAAGCAATGCCTCAATTTCAAAATTCTCATCCTTGTTTTCAAATCCCTCCATGGCCTCACCCCTCCCTATCTCTGTAATCTCCTTCAGCCCCACAAACCGCCCCCCCCACCACCCCGATATATCTGCGCTCCTCTAATTCTGCCCTTATAATCGCTCACCCATTGGTTGCCGTGCCTTCTGTTGCCTAGGCCCTAAACTCTGGAATTCCCTCCCTAATCCGCTCCGCCTCGCAACTCTCTTTCCTTCTTTAAGACGCTCTTTAAAACCTACCTCTTTGACCAAGCTTTTGGTCACCTGCCCTGATTTACCTTATGTGGCTCGGTGTCAAATTTTTTGTCTTATAATACTCCTGTGAAGCGCATTGCGACGTTTTACTACGTTAAAGGCGCTATATAAATACAAGGTGTTGTTGTTGCAGGTGTTGGTGTAAAACTGGTGTTAATAGTTGAACTTGCTGGAAACTTTGCTGCAGTGGGGATTGGGAGTGGCGGGGGTCATGGGTTGGTGGGGATTGGGAGTGGTGGGGGTCGTGGGTGGGGATTGGGGAGTGGCGGGGGTCACGGGTTGGTGGGGATTGGGAGTAGCGGGGTCACGGGTGGGTGGGGATTGGGAGTGGCGGGGGTCGTGGGTGGGGATTGGGGAGTGGCGGGGGTCACGGGTTGGTGGGGATTGGGAGTGGCGGGGGTCACGGGTGGGTGGGGATTGGGAGTGGCGGGGGTCATGGGTGGGTGGGGATTGGGAGTGGCGGAGGTCGTGGGTGGGGATTGGGAAGTGGCGGGGGTCACGGGTGGCTGGGGATTGGGAGTGGCGGGGGTCACGTGTGGGTGGGGATTGGGAGTGGCGGGGGCCACGGGGATTGGGAGTGGCGGGGGTCACGGGTGGGAATTGGGAGTGGCGGGGGTCACGGGTGGGTGGGGATTGGGAGTGGCGGGGGTCACGGGGATTGGGAGTGGCGGGGGTCACGGGGATTGGGAGTGGCGGGGGTCATGGGTGGGTGGGAGATCGGGGCGTGGCGCCGGGGGAGGGAGATCTAGAGTTGGGCATCTCTGGGCCGTGTCTGAATGTGCTTCAATAGTGTGACTTATAAGCAGTGGTAATTATATGCACATTTGTTTTGCATTTGTAGTACCTTTCTGCAACTGTTAAAATATAGGCTGCTAAAAAATTTTGCTTCGCTCCACTGCGCAACCTACATTTTGAGCCCAGGCTACTTTGCTGTGCTCCCACCCTGTGTGTCCCCGGATTTAGTTTAGAAAACATGGTCACCCTAGGCAAGAACAGCCATTCACAGGACCAGGATGAGCAGGGCCTGCGGGGAGAGTCGCTCTCACTGCCTGCCTCTCTTCAGCAGTCTTGTCCGTACCCGGGTGGCCCTGGAGAGGGAACATGCGCTGCCCGTCAGTACATTCCAGACCTTCCCTGATCGGTGAGCACTGTAGGGCATAGAGGGGAAAAATTCGGTCGCACCCCCACTCTTGAAATATGAATGGTAGTGCCCCGAGCAGGAGGCGGGGCGCTACTGGAAGTGCTCCCCCTCCCTCTTGGGGCACTCCTAGCCGGCACCCCGCAGCAGGAGGCCAGAGGGGGCAGTTGCTGGCAGGCAGACCATAAAAAAATGGCCGCCCGGCACCTGCCCTTTAATTATTACCACAAGAACGGCCCCCTGACCCTGTCGGATATGGCATCCGGTGGTAGGTCAGGGGGCGCAAGCCACGTTTGCGGCTGGAGCACGAGCGGGGTGCTGTGCATGGCGACGATGACACCGCCAGAGGCGCAGTGTCGCGGGGCGCTACCGCCACCGCTAACCTCCCGCTGAATTTCGCGGGAGGCGTTAGCGGCGCCGCACCCGGCCGCTAGTTACTTTGCGCTCCGTTTGCGCCCCTTCGGGGCAGGGTATAGAGAGTTGGATTGACACAAACAACAATATTATGATTTGGAATGATAGTTTCTTCCGTTAACTAGACTTTGGGCTGGATTTTCATTGAGGAGGCAGGTACGAGGCGGGACTACAACTTTCGGGGTTGTAGTCCTGCCTCCCTCGAGTTGTAGCCAACCCACGCGATTTTGACTTGATTAACCTTGTTGAGCCGGGCTCAGAGGGCCAATTAAGGGCCACCCGGCAACAGGTGACGTCACAGATTGAAATTTCATCTGTCAAGACCTTTTGACAGATGAAATATCAGCGTTTGACAGCTGTTTGAAGCTGTCAAACACTGACAATCTGTACTCCAAGTTAATTCCTTCCTCTCAGGATGATTTAGAGATCTCTCCGGAACAGAAAGCTGAATGCTGCAATTTTTGACAGATCGCGGCCATTCTGCTTTCTGTGCCGGTGAGATGAGGGACTCCCGAGACCTGAAGGAAGGAAGGCTGTAAAGGTAAGTAAAACTTCTTTAAACACTTTAAACACACCAAACACACTTATAGAAACATAGAAGATAGGAGCAGGAGTAGGCCATTCGGCCCTTCGAGCCCGCTCCGCTGAACACCGGACATCTCGACCCCTTCAGCCCGACGGCCCGCCTCGCTAACTTGGTGTGGTTTGGAGCCGTCGGGAATCCCACACTTCAGGGATAAAACTAGGGATTAGGCTAAAAACTGCCTGTTAACTACCTGTTAACAGGCAGTTAATTGGCACTAACCCCCTTCCCACCTCGGGGAGGCGGGTCCCATTGCGGGGCGGGTATCCGCCTCCTTTGAAACTGGCATGGAGGCGGGTTGGGGGCGGGATGGGTTCGTGCCCCCCCCCCCGATTTCGGGATTTTAACCCCCCACACGCCTCCAATCCCGCCTCCACGGCCCAATGAAAATCCTGCCCTTTATGTCTATAAATTGTATCAGTGGTGTCTCCTTAAGAGGGGGCATTTCTCTTTCGGTCGGTGACACTGGGCCACCTTTTCTGGTTCATTCAAAACAGACAATGAACATTTCAGGTGTTGCTGCTTCACTAGAACTGAAACGTGAACTCCTCTCCACAGAGGCTGCCCGTTTCAGTATTATTTCTGTATTTGTTTTCCATTTAAAGTTTTCTCTTCCCGGTTGCTCCGGCCCCTCCGCTCCCTGACACTGCTGGTCAGTTGCCTCTCAGTGAAGGGAAACTCTGCAGCTGGGAACAGTGGGCCGTGCTGAGCCAGGCCTTGGAGTGATGTCTCTCAGTGTAACTTATCTGTCTCTATAAAAACCCCTCATGAAATGGGCTGTAATTATATTTAATTCAGTGAGCCCACAATTATACTGTTCCCGTAACTTTATTGAGACTGGAATAAAAACAGAAAATGCTGGAAAGACTGAGCAGGTCAGGCAGCATCTGTGGAGCGAGAAAAGCATAGCATTAACGTTTCAGGTCGATGGCCTTTCGTCAGAACCGCAAGATGTTACAGATGAACAATTTATAAACAACAACAACTTGTATTTATATAGCACCTTTAACATAGTAAAACATCCCAAATCACTTCACAGGAGCGTTCTCAAACACAATCTGACACCGAGCCACATCAGGAGATATTAGGGTAGGTGACCAAAAGCTTGGTCAAAGAGGTAGGTTTTAAGCAGCGTCTTAAAGGAGGAAAGAGAGGTAAAGAGGCGGAGAGGTTTAGGGAGGGAATTCCAGACCTTAGGGCCTCGGCAGCTGAAGGCTCAGCCACCAAAGGTTGAGCGATTAAAATCAGGGATGCTCAAGAGGCCAGAATTAGAGGAGTGCAGAGATCTGGGAGGGTTGTAGGTCTGGAGGAGGTTGCAGAGATAGGGAGGAGCGCCATGGAAGGATTTGAAAATAAGGGTAAGAATTTTAAAATGGAGCCATTGGTGAACCAGGAGCCAATGTAGGTCAGCGAGCACAGGGAAGCTGGATGAACGGGACTTGGTGCGAGTTAGGACATGGGCTGCAGGAATGGGAGCAGGAAATTAAAAGTCTGTGATTGAATGGAGAGCAGGAGCTGATTAAATGACAGAACTGTAGGTGGTCAAGGCAAAAGGAGGTGATAATTAGATAAATAAAAGATATGCGGGAGGCCCGGAGGAGTTGTGAACCAGCAAGTGTGATGAGGTTAAAGCTGAACAGCAAAGTGGGAGGGATGCCTGGAAAATCTGGCAAAGCTCCAGTGGCCTAGGAATGTGTTGGAAGAAAAAGGCAGGTAGACCCCAGGGGCGCAGACCACCCAGCTGGCCATGTACCGATGGGGGATCCCCATCCTAGGCCGTCACCCACAACCTTCCCCATTCCAGGAAGCGCTGCTACGCCCCATCCTACATTACCAGCACCTGCTGTGGGAGAGGAAATAGGAGCTGTAGTTAATCTGTTAAAGTCAATGTTAAGCCCACAGGGCTGCAAAATAGAAAGATGAGGTACTGTTCCTCGAGCTTCATTGGCCGAGGTCAGAGAGGGAGTGGAGCAGAGAATTAAAGTGACAGGTGACCAGAAGCTCGGGGTCCCCCTTACGGACTGAACAGAGGTGTTCAGCAAAGCGGTCACCCAATCTACGTTTGGTCTCCCCAATGTAGAGGAGACCACATCGTGAGCAGTGAACACAGTATATTAAATTGAAAGTACAGGTAAATCGCTGTTTCACCTGGAAAGAGTGTTTGGGGCCCTGGACAGGGGAGGAGGTAAAAGGGCAGGTGTTGCATCTCCTGCACTTGCACCGCCGGAAGGTACTGTGGGAAGGGAAGCTGGTGTTGGGGGTGATTGAGGAATGAACCAGAATGTCACGGAGAGAACGGTCCCTTCTTAATTATGGAAGGCAAAGGGTAAGATATGTTTGGTGGTGGCGTTGCGCTGGAGGTGGCGGAGGATGATCTGTTGAATGTGGAGGCTGGTGGGGTAGAAGGTGAAGACAAGAGGAACCCTATTGGGGTTCTGGGAGGGAGGGAGGGAGGAGAGGGGGTGAGCACGGAAGTGCGGGAAATGGGATGGACACGGTCAAGGGTCTTGTCTGGCACTAACATTGTGAGGGGGTGGAGTGGAATCCCGGCTGATGGAAAAGGAGGACATTTTGGAAGCTACTGTGTGCAAGGTAGCATCGTCTGAGTGGAGGCAATGGAACTGGGAGCAGGGAATGGAGCCCTTACAGGAAGCAGGGTAGGTAGCTGTGGGAGTCAGTGGACTTGTAATGGATGTCGGTGGACATCCTACCCCCAGAGATAGAGACGGACCACGTGAAGGTAAGTGAGTGGGTGCGGGGGGGGGAGGGGGGCAGCAAATGTAAAGATATTCTCCAGATCCGGGCAAGCAGGCAGCAGCACCGAGACAGCCTACACACTCCTGGCTGGCCTCCCACGTTTTACCCTCTGTAAATTTGAGATCATCCAAAACTCTGCTGCCCGTGTCCTAATTCACACCAAGTCCCATTCACCCATCACCCCTGTGCTCGCTGACCTACATTAGCTTTCAGTTAAGCAACGCCTCGATTTTAAAATTCTCATCCTTGTTTTCAAATCCTTCCATGGCCTCGCCCCTCCCTATCTTTGTAACCTCCTCCAACCCTACAACCCTTCCAAGATCTTTGTGCTCCTCTAATTCTGGCCTCTTGAGCATCCCTGATTATAATCGCTCAACCATTGGTGGCTGCTGCCGAGGCCCTAAGCTCTGGAACTCCCTCCCTAAACCGCACCGACACTCTACCTCTCTTTTCTCCTTTAAGACACTCCTTAAAACCTACCTCTTTCACCTGCCCTAATATTTCCTTACGTGGCTCGGTGTCAAATTTTGTTTTATAACGCTCCTGTGAAGCGCCTTGGAACGTTTTACTATGTTAAAGGCACTATATCAATACAAGTTGTTGTTGTAATGTACAGGTCAGGTAAGTGAGGGGATCCAAATAGGACTGGAACAAAGACTGTTTGACTTATCCCACAAAAGGACCAAAGCAAGACTTGTAAATAGATCGTTCTTCAATCTGTTGCAGAGAATTAGGTGGTTTTATTGAATCAAAATCTGCCTTTAGTCTTAAAGCCAAGAATAGTTTTGCGACTAACCAAATAATGTTTTGTTTCAGAGTGGTGAAGGAACGGCTATTGAAAGGCTCAGGGAAAACAGGCACGTCCAAACCGCTGCCCATGTGTGATTCTGGCCTTCCAAGTCCCATTTTGTGCATAGGTTTTCTTTAATTTGTTGATTTTTACAGGCCAGGAGATTTGGAAAGGGCTGTTCTTAGCACCTTGCCACATTGGTATTCAGTCCTAGATCAGGATACCAAGCCCTGTTGGTAGAAGCTGGCATCCAGGGCTCCACGCTCGGCATCTCTGCCATCCAGGAAACCCCCCCCCCCTCCGCCAAAAAAATAACCTGACCTCTGACCCTTTCTAAGAAGCATCAGATATACATTGTCTTACATACTGCTTTGGAAGTACATTGTCTGATTGAAACCCGGTTGAAAGTGAACTATCGGCATTACCTTTTAATGCCGCTGCCACTCTCTGATTGTACCAGTGACTGAATGGGAGCAGAAAATGGTGGAAATACGCAACTGTTCGATCAGCATCTGGAAATAGAAAAGAGGGGCTAATGTTACAGGGCAGAGACCTCGGCCTCGATTTTTACAGGGGGGTGACGAGGGGTGCGCGCGAGCCTGTAGCAGGCGATCAGCCCGGAGAGGATGGGAACATGAAGGACACCAGGGCTTCATTTAAACAAACCTTCCAGGTGTCCTGGCCAGGTTCAGCATCTGGTGGGAGCAGGAGACCACAGGTCCACGGCAATCAGTTGGGGGCGGGGGGCAGGGGGGAGCTTTTGGTGCATGGGTGGGAATGATCCGTGCAGCATTCGGTCAACCAGGAACAGCTGGGGAAGATGATGGGCTGAAGGTGGGTGAGGAGGGAGTCTGACCGCGATTGGCGCAAGGGAGGCTGTGGCTGCGATCGGGAGCGGGAGCCCCAAGGCTTCCTCGTGAGGCATGTGTGGGGGGAGCATTCCTGTTCCTCCTGGCCCAAAAGGAGTTCAGAGACAGGACTTGGGCCTCTTCTGGCCAGTCAGCTCCCCTGCCTGTGTTACTGTTGCTGGGTAGCAGACTGCGCGAGTCTCCCCGTGTTACTGTTGTCGGGCAGCAGATTACGCGGGACACCCCATGTTACTGTTGCTGGGTAGCAGACTGCGCGAGTCTCCCCGTGTTACTGTTGTCGGGCAGCAGATTACGCGGGACACCCCATGTTACTGTTGTCGGGCAGCAGACTGCACGAGTCTCCCCGTGTTACTGTTGTCGGGCAGCAGTCTGCACGAGTCTCCCCGTGTTACTGTTGTCGGGCAGCAGACTGCACGAGTCTCCCCGTGTTACTGTTGCCGGGCAGCAGACTGCACGAGTCTCCCCGTGTTACTGTTGTCGGGCAGCAGACTGCACGAGTCTCCCCGTGTTACTGTTGCCGGGCAGCAGACTGCGCGGGACTCCCCGTGTTACTGTTGCCGGGCAGCAGACTGCACGAGTCTCCCCGTGTTACTGTTGTCGGGCAGCAGATTACGCGGGACACCCCATGTTACTGTTGCTGGGTAGCAGACTGCGCGAGTCTCCCCGTGTTACTGTTGTCGGGCAGCAGATTACGCGGGACACCCCATGTTACTGTTGCTGGGCAGCAGACTGCACGAGTCTCCCCGTGTTACTGTTGTCGGGCAGCAGTCTGCACGAGTCTCCTCGTGTTACTGTTCTCGGGCAGCAGATTACGCGGGACACCCCATGTTACTGTTGCTGGGCAGCAGACTGCACGAGTCTCCCCGTGTTACTGTTGTTGGGCAGCAGTCTGCACGAGTCTCCCCGTGTTACTGTTGTCGGGCAGCAGATTACGCGGGACACCCCATGTTACTGTTGCCGGGCAGCAGACTGCGTGGGACTCCCCGTGTTACTGTTGCCGGGCAGCAGATTACGCGGGACACCCCGTGTTACTGTTGCCGGGCAGCAGACTGCACGAGTCTCCCCGTGTTACTGTTGTCGGGCAGCAGATTACGCGGGACACCCCATGTTACTGTTGTCGGGCAGCAGTCTGCACGAGTCTCCCCGTGTTACTGTTGTCGGGCAGCAGTCTGCACGAGTCTCCCCGTGTTACTGTTGCCGGGCAGCAGACTGCACGAGTCTCCCCGTGTTACTGTTGTCGGGCAGCAGTCTGCACGAGTCTCCCCGTGTTACTGTTGTCGGGTAGCAGTCTGCACGAGTCTCCCCGTGTTACTGTTGTCGGGCAGCAGATTACGCGGGACACCCCATGTTACTGTTGCCGGGCAGCAGACTGCACGAGTCTCCCCGTGTTACTGTTGTCGGGCAGCAGATTACGCGGGACACCCCATGTTACTGTTGCCGGGCAGCAGACTGCACGAGCCTCCCCGTGTTACTGTTGTCGGGCAGCAGATTACGCGGGACATCCCATGTTACTGTTGCCGGGCAGCAGACTGCACGAGTCTCCCCGTGTTA
The DNA here is from genome assembly GCF_052327205.1 of Somniosus microcephalus. NCBI lineage: Eukaryota > Metazoa > Chordata > Chondrichthyes > Squaliformes > Somniosidae > Somniosus > Somniosus microcephalus. The sequence goes on along the minus strand of NC_140995.1, from coordinate 234,637,285 downwards.
CTGTTGCCGGGCAGCAGACTGCACGAGTCTCCCCGTGTTACTGTTGCCGGGCAGCAGACTGCGCGGGACTCCCCATGTTACTGTTGCCGGGCAGCAGACTGCACGAGTCTCCCCGTGTTACTGTTGCCGGGCAGCAGACTGCACGAGTCTCCCCGTGTTACTGTTGTCGGGCAGCAGATTACGCGGGACACCCCATGTTACTGTTGCCGGGCAGCAGACTGCACGAGTCTCCCCGTGTTACTGTTGCCGGGCAGCAGACTGTACGAGTCTCCCCGTGTTACTGTTGCTGGGCAGCAGACTGCACGAGTCTCCCCATGTTACTGTTGCCGGGCAGCAGACTGCGCGGGACTCCCCATGTTACTGTTGCCGGGCAGCAGACTGCACGAGTCTCCCCGTGTTACTGTTGCCGGGCAGCAGACTGCACGAGTCTCCCCGTGTTACTGTTGCCGGGCAGCAGATTACGCGGGACACCCCATGTTACTGTTGCCGGGCAGCAGACTGCACGAGCCTCCCCGTGTTACTGTTGTCGGGCAGCAGATTACGCGGGACATCCCATGTTACTGTTGCCGGGCAGCAGACTGCACGAGTCTCCCCGTGTTACTGTTGCCGGGCAGCAGACTGCACGAGTCTCCCCGTGTTACTGTTGCCGGGCAGCAGACTGCGCGGGACTCCCCATGTTACTGTTGCCGGGCAGCAGACTGCACGAGTCTCCCCGTGTTACTGTTGCCGGGCAGCAGACTGCACGAGTCTCCCCGTGTTACTGTTGTCGGGCAGCAGATTACGCGGGACACCCCATGTTACTGTTGCCGGGCAGCAGACTGCACGAGTCTCCCCGTGTTACTGTTGCCGGGCAGCAGACTGTACGAGTCTCCCCGTGTTACTGTTGCTGGGCAGCAGACTGCACGAGTCTCCCCGTGTTACTGTTGCCGGGCAGCAGACTGCGCGGGACTCCCCATGTTACTGTTGCCGGGCAGCAGACTGCACGAGTCTCCCCGTGTTACTGTTGTCGGGCAGCAGTCTGCTTTTAGCGGGAGCCCTGTGCAGGTGCCTGAATCGGCCCCATGAATATTACACCGTACAGAAACCCGGAGGTGGGATTTACATATTTTAGATTTTAACCCTCGCCCTACCCTGGCTGCCTGTCGAATCAAGGCCCTTGTGTTGGAACAGTTCTGAGGAAGCGTTAACCTGTCTTGTCTTTTACCAGATGCTGTCCAATTTACTGTGTATTTCCAGCACCTTCTGTTTCTTTACTTTTCAGCATTTGCAGTTTTTTTTTTATCAAGGACCTCTCTCTTCATATTCACATTTCAAATGATTTTACTGTGCTGGCGATGTCCCTCAGTTGCACAAACAGCTGATAGCGATTTGGTGTATCGGCCGCAGAAGCTCTGTGGGCAGCGCTCTCACCTCTGCTTCAAGCCCCACGCCAGAGACTTGAGCACATAATGCGGGCTGGGGAGGAGGGATTCAGAGGGCCAGACACTCAACCTTTGTTAGATTTGATAATGCCTCCATTTTGATTCTGCACCAGTCTTGGAGAACTGCTGCACTGTGTCACCATCTAGTGGCTGTGGGAAGGAGCAGGTCAGACACTGGATTTCAGACACAGAGACTGAATCCAGTACTGGCTGCAGTAACACTTCTTACCACAACACCACCTTGAGGAAACAGTTTGGCAAGGTTTATACCTAAAAATTGTCTACAAGCATGGTCTGTCTTTCCCCACCAACGCCCAAATCCAAATCCACACCTGGAGGTATACTTGTTTAGTGGCTCAGTGGGTAGCACTCTCTCGCCTCTGAGTCAGAAGGTTGTGGGTTCATGTTCCACTCCAGAGACTTGAGCACAAAAATCCAGGCTGACACACCAGTTCAGTACTGAGGGAGCACTGCACTGTCGGAGGTGCCGTCTTTCGTATGGGACGTGAAACCGAGGCCCAGTCTGCTCTCAGGTGGACGTAGAAGATCCCATGGCACTATTTCAAAGAAGAGCAGGGGAGTTGTCCAAAAGGAGTCCTGGCCAAAATTTATCCCTCAATCAACATCATTAAACAGATTTCCATTTGTGGATGCTTGCTGTGCGCAAATTGGCTGCCATGTTTCATAGAAACATAGAAGATAGGAGCAGGAGTAGGCCATTCGGCCTCTCGAGCCTGCTCCGCCATTCAATGAAATCATGGCTGATCATCCAAACTCAGTACCCTGTCCCTGCCTTCTCCCCGTATGCCTTTAGACTTAAGAAATATATCTAACTCCTTCTTGAATATATTTAATGAATTGGCCTCAACTGCCTTCTGTGGTAGAGAATTCCACAGGTTCACCACTCTCTGGGTGAAGAAATTCCTCCTCATCTCTGTCCTAAATGGCTTACCCCTCATCTTTAGACTGTGACCCCTGGTTCTGGACTCCCCCGCCATCGGGAACATCCTGCATCTAGTCTGTCTAGTCCTGTTAGAATTTTATAAGTTTCAATGAGATCCCCTCTCATTCTTCTAAACTCCAGTGAGTATAAGCCCAATCGACCCAATCCCTCCTCATACGTCATTCCTGCCATCCCAGGTATCAGTCTGGTGAATCTTCGCTGCACTCCCTCCATGGCAAGAACATCCTTCCTCAGATAAGGCGACCAAAACTGCACACAATACTCAAGGTGTGGCCTCACCAAGGCCCTATACAACTGCAGCAAGACATCCTTGTTCCTGTACTCGAATCCTCTCGCTACGAAGGCCAACATACCATTAGCTTTCTTAACCGCCGGCTGCACCTGCATGCTTACCTTCAGCGACTGGTGCACAAGGACACCCAGGTCTCGTTGCACTTCCCCTTCTCCCAATCTATTGCCGTTCAGATAATAATCTGCCTTCCTGTTTTTGCCACCAAAGTGGATAACCTCGCATTTATCCACATTATACTGCATCTGCCCAATCACCCAACCTGTCCAAATCATACTGGAGTTTCTCGGCATCCTCCTCACAGCACACACGCCCACCCGGCTTTGTGTCATCTGCAAACTTGAAGATATTACATCTAGTTCCCTCGTCTAGATCATTAATATATATTGTGAATAGCTGGGGTCCTAGCACCGATCCCTGCAGTACCCCACTAGTCACTGCCTGCCACTCGGAAAAAGACCCGTTTATTCCAACTCTTTGCTTCCTGTCTGCCAACCAGTTCTCTATCCAAGTCAGTACCTTGCCCCCAATGTACAGAGAGAGAGGGAATACAGAATCCTCACCGGTCAGTGTACAGAGAGAGAGGGAATACAGAATCCTCACCGGTCTGTGTACAGAGAGAGGGAATACAGAATCCTCACCGGTCTGTGTACAGAGAGAGGGAATACAGAATCCTCACCGGTCTGTGTACAGAGAGAGGGAATACAGAATCCTCACCGGTCTGTGTACAGAGAGAGGGAATACAGAATCCTCACCGGTCTGTGTACAGAGAGAGGGAATACAGAATCCTCACCGGTCAGTGTACAGAGAGAGAGGGAATACAGAATCCTCACCGGTCTGTGTACAGAGAGAGGGAATACAGAATCCTCACCGGTCTGTGTACAGAGAGAGGGAATACAGAATCCTCACCGGTCAGTGTACAGAGAGAGAGGGAATACAGAATCCTCACCGGTCTGTGTACAGACAGAGGGAATACAGAATCCTCACCGGTCTGTGTACAGAGAGAGGGAATACAGAATCCTCACCGGTCTGTGTACAGAGAGAGGGAATACAGAATCCTCACCAGTCTGTGTACAGAGAGAGAGGGAATACAGAATCCTCACCGGTCTGTGTACAGAGAGAGGGAATACAGAATCCTCACCGGTCTGTGTACAGAGAGAGAGGGAATACAGAATCCTCACCGGTCTGTGTACAGAGAGAGGGAACACAGAATCTTCACCGGTCTGTGTACAGAGAGAGAGAAAATACAGAATCTTCACCGGTCTGTGTACAGAGAGAGAGGGAATACAGAATCCTCACCGGTCTGTGTACAGAGAGAGGGAATACAGAATCTTCACCGGTCTGTGTACAGAGAGAGAGAAAATACAGAATCCTCACCGGTCTGTGTACAGAGAGAGGGAATACAGAATCCTCACCGGTCTGTGTACAGAGAGAGGGAATACAAAATCCTCACCGGTCTGTGTACAGAGAGAGGGAATACAGAATCCTCACCGGTCTGTGTACAGAGAGAGAGGAAATGCAGAATCCTCACTGGTCTGCGTAGAGACAGAGAGGGAATACAGAATCCTCACCGGTCTGTGTACAGAGAGAGGGAATACAGAATCCTCACCGGTCTGTGTACAGAGAGAGAGAATACAGAATCCTCACCAGTCTGTGTACAGAGAGAGAGGGAATACAGAATCCTCACCGGTCTGTGTACAGAGAGAGAGGGAATACAGAATCCTCACCGGTCTGTGTACAGAGAGAGAATATAGAATCCTCACCGGTCTGTGTACATAGAGAGAGAATACAGAATCCTCACCGGTCTGTGTACAGAGAGAGAGAATACAGAATCCTCACCGGTCTGTGTACAGAGAGAGAGAATACAGAATCCTCACTGGTCTGTGTACAGAGAGGGAATACAGAATCCTCACCGGTCTGTGTACAGAGAGAGAGGGAATACAGAATCCTCACCGGTCTCTGTACAGAGAGAGGGAATACAGAATCCTCACCGGCCTGTGTACAGAGAGAGGGAATACAGAATCCTCACCGGTCTGTGTACAGAGAGAGGGAATACAGAATCCTCTCCGGTCTGTGTACAGAGAGACAGGGAATACAGAATCCTCACCGGACTGTGTACAGAGAGAGAGAATACAGAATCCTCACCGGTCTGTGTACAGAGAGAGAGAATACAGAATCCTCACCGGTTTGTGTACAGAGAGAGAGAATACAGAATCCTCACCGGCCTGTGTACAGAGAGAGAGGGAATACAGAATCCTCACCGGTCTGTGCACAGAGAGAGGGAATACAGAATCATCACCGGCCTGTGTACAGAAAGAGGGAATACAGAATCCTCACCGGTCTGTGTACAGAGAGAGAGAATACAGAATCCTCACCGGTCTGTGTACAGAGAGAGAGGGAATATAGAATCCTCACCGGTCTGTGTACAGAGAGAGAGAATACAGAATCCTCACCGGTCTGTGTACAGAGAGAGAGGGAATATAGAATCCTCACCGGTCTGTGTACAGAGAGAGAGGGAATACAGAATCCTCACCGGTCTGTGTACAGAGAGAGGAAATACAGAATCTTCACCGGTCTGTGTACAGAGAGAGAGGGAATATAGAATCCTCACCGGTCTGTGTACAGAGAGAGAGAATACAGAATCCTCACCGGTCTGTGTACAGAGAGAGAGGGAATATAGAATCCTCACCGGTCTGTGTACAGAGAGAGAGGGAATACAGAATCCTCACCGGTCTGTGTACAGAGAGAGAGAATAATGGATACCTGGGAGTGATTACAGACTGGAATCTAATCAAGGGGATCAGATGATTTATATATAAAATAATGGATACCTGGGAGTGATTGCAGACTGGAATCTAATCGAGGGGTTCAGGTGGTTTATATATAGAATAATAATGGATGGATATCTGGGAGTGATTACAGACTGGAATATAATTAAGGGGTTCAGATGATTTTTATATAGAATAATAATACTACATACAGGTACTTGGGAGCGATTACAGGCTCGAATCTAATCGAGGGGTTCAGATGGTATATAGAATAATGGATATCTGGGAGTGATTGCAGACTGGAATCTAATCGAGGGGTTCAGATGGTTTATATATAGAATAATAATGGATACCTGGGAGTGATTACAGACTGGAATCTAATCAAGGGGTTCAAATGGTTTATATGTAGAACTAACCGAAGTGCCCGGCGGTGCCGAGGGATTTTTGAGGGCATGTTGTTGTTGGAAGAGAGAGAGAGCGACTGGGGGGAAGAGAGAGCGCGACTGGGGGGAAGAGAGAGCGCGACTGGGGGGAAGAGAGAGCGCGACTGGGGGGAAGAGAGAGAGCGACTGGGGGGAAGAGAGAGCGCGACTGGGGGGAAGATGGGGGGGAAAGGGGAGGGGGGATGGAGGGGGGAGGGGGAGGGGTGGGTGGAGGGGGGGAGGGGGAGGGGGGTGTGGAGGAGGGGGGAGGGGGAGGGGGGGAGGGGAGGGGGAGGGGGGGAGAGGAGGGGAGGGTGGGGGAGGTGGGGGAAGGAGGGGGGGAGAAAGGGAGGGGGGAGCCAGCAGACCCTCTGCCGGCGATGGCGCCGGCGATGGCTCCGCTGAGCTCCGTGCCGCCCCACGCACTGACATGCCGAGCGCAGTGCCCCGGTTAGCCCGAGCCCCGCCCTCCCGAGGCCGGGCCTGATGCGGCTTGAGACGACCGATTGCGGCTGGCCGGGCCCGGTTGCCTTGGTAACCCTCCTCCCCTCTCCGCCTCCCGATCTCCGGGACCGGGCCTGAGCGGCTTGAGACGGCCGATTGCGGCTGGCGGGCCCGGTTGCCGGGGTAACCCTCTCCGCTCCCCCTGCCCTCCCGAGCCCACCCCCCCCCCACCCCCCGCTAACCTGCTCGCTTCCCTCTGGCCGCGCTCTGTGCGTAGGTGCGCGTGCGCCGTGCAGCGCAAGCGCGAGGAGCTTGCAGTGAGCCCAGCCAGCCTTTACCAAGATGGCTGGCCGCTGGTTCGGAATCGGGCCCAGCGGGGGGGTGGGGGGTGAGGGGTGGGAGGAGCTTGCCACAAAACAATTGCCTAGGGTCCAGCATGGCTGGCAACAGACGTCCAGGCTTCGAGGCCTACCTGCAAAAATGGGGAAAGGTAGGAAAATTAATGAGATTAGATAAAAGATTTAGAAAGTAATGAACTTTTTAAAAAAAACAATATGTGTTTTAAAACCAACTTTTTTTTTAAAGACGCAGAAAGCGGGAAAAAGAAATGAAAAGTTTGGAATCAAGATGGGGGCGACTCACCTCGGTTCAGAACGATAAGGCCCGCCCACACACGCACCGATTGGTCGACCGTCAGGTCACCGAAGCGTAGGATTGGTCAATCATCCCGTCACTCGACTCTAGGAGGGCCCGCCTGCACGCGCCAGGAACCCGCCCCCACCACGCAGCGATTGGTTGACCGTCGGGTCGCTCGACCGTACGATTGGTCGACCTCGACGTCACTCAATGCTAATGAGCAGATAATGAGCGGAATTTTGAATGTTTTTTGGATACCGCGGGCACAATTTTTGTCTCACCGAAACGTAAATACGCTTACAACCGTTCTGGAATCGTAAGCTTTCTTTTGATGTAACACACGTGTAGGTACGCTCTATAACTTTTGATTGTATAGCCGGACAGAAAGACAGACAGAGAGACATACCGTTTTATATATATAGATAGATAATGGATACCCGGGAGTGATTACAGGCTGGAATCTAATCGAGGGGTTCAGATGGTGTATATATAGAATAATGGATACCCGGGAGTGATTACAGACTGGAATCTAATCGAGGGGTTCAGATGGTTTATATATAGAATAATAATGGATACCAGGGAGTGATTACAGGCTGGAATCTAATCGAGGGGTTCAGATGGTTTATATATAGAATAATGGATACCTGGGAGTGATTACAGGCTGGAATCTAATCGAGGGGTTTAGATGGGCTATATATAGAATAATGGATACTTGGGAGTGATTACTATTCTGGAATAGGATGCAGTTATTAGAAATTCTGCAGTGAGTTGTTATTTTGGGAAAATCTGGCAAAGGCACAGCTCTAGAGCTTGTTTGACAAGTGGGGTCAAAGCACTGACAGATCAGAGCTTCAGCTGGCTATCTCCAAAAGGTTCACAGTTTTAATTTAAGACATTATCCATTTTGAACTTGGAATTTCTCTGGAAAGTTTGTTTTCACAAAAATTCAGAAAGAACAGGTTTCCGAAAGTGCCCCCTTTCCTGAGGAGATTGTGCTCTGAACAGAACAACAGGAAACTCAAGCTGGATGATTCGTGGCCTTTGGCTGGTATGCACTCTATCGCTGCCAGGTTGGTTTATTAGTCTGTGCACTGTAATTTTAGCTCAAACTTAACTCAAACATGGACAAGAACACTCGCAGGAGGAAAAGCAGAAGGTTGAGAGGAAAATTGAGGCACTGGTGGTAACAAACTGATCTACTATAACCTAAACAGTAACCTGCCTTTACAAAGAACACCCGCCTTGTGTAGGGGAGAGAGAGATTTACAAGGAGGACAGCGAGCAGGAGAGAAGATGGGGACAGGGGGTCATGGGTGGAGCAGGGAGAAGAAAGTGCAGTCAATGAGGTAGGTGGTTAAGAGCTGTTAGGGAGGAAGAGAGATGTTTTGCGAGAGTTGCAAAGGCTTTGGTACAATTACTGGAGGATCCGCCCTCCCCTGGTGGGGCTGAGGGATCAGAGGGTTACTGAGCCGGAGTGACTGGGGGATCAGCCCTCCCCTGGTGGAGCTGAGGGATGAGCGGGTTACTGAGCCGGAGTGACTGTGGGATCCGCCCTCCCCTGGTGGGGCTGAGGGATCAGCGGGTTACTGAGCCGGAGTGACTGGGGGATCCGCCCGTGACTGGGGGATCCGCCCTCCCCTGGTGGAGCTGAGGGATCAGCGGGTTACTGAGCCGAAGTGACTGGGGGATCCTCCCTCCCCTGGTGGGGCTGAGGGATCAGAGGGTTACTGAGCCGGAGTGACTGGGGGATCCGCCCTCCCCTGGTGGAGCTGAGTGATGAGCGGGTTACTGAGCCGGAGTGACTGGGGGATCCGCCCTCCCCTGGTGGGGCTGAGGGATCAGCGGGTTACTGAGCCGGAGTGACTGGGGGATCAGCCCTCCCCTGGTGGGGCTGAGGGATCAGCGGGTTACTCAGGGCCGGAGTAACTGGGGGATCAGCCCTCCCCTGGTGGGGCTGAGGGATGAGTGGGTTACTGAGCCGGAGTGACTGGGGGATCCGCCCTCCCCTGGTGGGGCTGAGGGATCAGCGGGTTACTGAGCCGAAGTGACTGGGGGATCCTCCCTCCCCTGGTGGGGCTGAGGGATCAGAGGGTTACTGAGCCGGAGTGACTGGGGGATCCGCCCTCCCCTGGTGGAGCTGAGTGATGAGCGGGTTACTGAGCCGGAGTGACTGGGGGATCCGCCCTCCCCTGGTGGGGCTGAGGGATCAGCGGGTTACTGAGCCGGAGTGACTGGGGGATCAGCCCTCCCCTGGTGGGGCTGAGGGATCAGCGGGTTACTCAGGGCCGGAGTAACTGGGGGATCAGCCCTCCCCTGGTGGGGCTGAGGGATGAGCGGGTTACTGAGCCGGAGTGACTGGGGGATCCGCCCTCCCCTGGTGGGGCTGAGGGATCAGCGGGTTACTGAACCGGAGTGACTGGGGGATCCGCCCTCCCCTGGTGGGGCTGAGTGATGAGCGGGTTACTCAGGGCCGGAGTGACTGGGGGATCAGCCCTCCCCTGGTGGAGCTGAGTGATGAGCGGGTTACTGAACCGGAGTGACTGGGGGATCCGCCCTCCCCTGGTGGAGCTGAGTGATGAGCGGGTTACTGAACCGGAGTGACTGGGGGATCCGCCCTCCCCTGGTGGGGCTGAGGGATCAGCGGGTTACTGAACCGGAGTGACTGGGGGATCCGCCCTCCCCTGGTGGGGCTGAGGGATGAGCGGGTTACTGAGCCGGAGTGACTGGGGGATCCGCCCTCCCCTGGTGGAGCTGAGTGATGAGCGGGTTACTGAGCCGGAGTGACTGGGGGATCCGCCCTCCCCTGGTGGGGCTGAGGGATCAGCGGGTTACTGAGCCGGAGTGACTGGGGGATCAGCCCTCCCCTGGTGGGGCTGAGGGATCAGCGGGTTACTCAGGGCCGGAGTAACTGGGGGATCAGCCCTCCCCTGGTGGGGCTGAGGGATGAGCGGGTTACTGAGCCGGAGTGACTGGGGGATCCGCCCTCCCCTGGTGGGGCTGAGGGATCAGTGGGTTACTGAGCCGAAGTGACTGGGGGATCCTCCCTCCCCTGGTGGGGCTGAGGGATCAGAGGGTTACTGAGCCGGAGTGACTGGGGGATCCGCCCTCCCCTGGTGGAGCTGAGTGATGAGCGGGTTACTGAGCCGGAGTGACTGGGGGATCCGCCCTCCCCTGGTGGGGCTGAGGGATCAGCGGGTTACTGAGCCGGAGTGACTGGGGGATCAGCCCTCCCCTGGTGGGGCTGAGGGATCAGCGGGTTACTCAGGGCCGGAGTAACTGGGGGATCAGCCCTCCCCTGGTGGGGCTGAGGGATGAGCGGGTTACTGAGCCGGAGTGACTGGGGGATCCGCCCTCCCCTGGTGGGGCTGAGGGATCAGCGGGTTACTGAACCGGAGTGACTGGGGGATCCGCCCTCCCCTGGTGGGGCTGAGTGATGAGCGGGTTACTCAGGGCCGGAGTGACTGGGGGATCAGCCCTCCCCTGGTGGAGCTGAGTGATGAGCGGGTTACTGAACCGGAGTGACTGGGGGATCCGCCCTCCCCTGGTGGAGCTGAGTGATGAGCGGGTTACTGAACCGGAGTGACTGGGGGATCCGCCCTCCCCTGGTGGGGCTGAGGGATCAGCGGGTTACTGAACCGGAGTGACTGGGGGATCCGCCCTCCCCTGGTGGGGCTGAGGGATGAGCGGGTTACTGAGCCGGAGTGACTGGGGGATCCGCCCTCCCCTGGTGGGGCTGAGGGATCAGCGGGTTACTGAACCGGAGTGACTGGGGGATCCGCCCTCCCCTGGTGGGGCTGAGGGATGAGCGGGTTACTGAGCCGGAGTGACTGGGGGATCCGCCCTCCCCTGGTGGGGCTGAGGGATCAGCGGGTTACTGAACCGGAGTGACTGGGGGATCCGCCCTCCCCTGGTGGAGCTGAGTGATGAGCGGGTTACTGATCCGGAGTGACTGGGGGATCAGCCCTCTCCTGGTGGGGCTGAGGGATGAGCGGGTTATTGAGCAGGAGTGACTGGGGGATCCGCCCTCCCCTGGTGGGGCTGAGGGATCAGCGGGTTACTGAGCTGGAGTGACTGGGGGATCCGCCCTCCCCTGGTGGAGCTGAGCGATGAGCGGGTTACTCAGGGCCGGAGTGACTGGGGGATCCGCCCTCCCCTGGTGGGGCTGAGGGATCAGCGGGTTACTGAGCCGGAGTGACTGGGGGATCCGCCCTCCCCTGGTGGGGCTGAGGGATGAGCGGGTTACTGAGCCAGAGTGACTGGGGGATCAGTCCTCCCCTGGTGGGGCTGAGGGATGAGCGGGTTACTGAGCCGGAGTGACTGGGGGATCAGCCCTCCCCTGGTGGGGCTGAGGGATCAGCGGGTTACTGAGCCGGAGTGACTGGGGGATCAGTCCTCCCCTGGTGGGGCTGAGGGATGAGCGGGTTACTGAGCCGGAGTGACTGGGGGATCAGCCCTCCCCTGGTGGGGCTGAGGGATGAGCGGGTTACTGAGCCGGAGTGACTGGGGGATCCGCCCTCCCCTGGTGGGGCTGAGGGATCAGCGGGTTACTGAGCCGGAGTGACTGGGGGATCAGCCCTCCCCTGGTGGGGCTGAGGGATCAGCGGGTTACTCAGGGTCGGAATGAGCGGTGGAGACAGGCTGGGGGGAGCTCACTGAGGTTAGATGGGGAGTGATATGCTTTTTATTTCAGATGGGAGGCAATTCTACTTTTAATTTTTCCCTCTACTGTACAATCTTTCTTTCCTAGTTTGATAACAGTTTACATTGAGTCGTTAACGTAACTAAATATCTAACGGGGGTGGGGGGGCGAGAAGGGGATCAGACACTGAGCAGCAAATGGGAGAAGGTTACAGGAGGCAAATAAAAGCATAATCAGAGGTACGTGGTAAAGGGACTTTTGAAGATAGAGAGAGATGTAGCAAGGCAGGGGAGGAACACACATTGATCTACAATGGAGGGTATAAGCTGGAATGGAGGTGTCAGATTTTGGCATTTTTTTGACTTTTTCTACAGAAAGGATTTGGAAAGAGTTACTATTCTTCCATCTCTGGGTTATACCATCATGTAAGTAAATGTAGGGCAGTGTAAGTCAATTGTGGTGTAGCGAGGTGGGTGGGTGTTATAGAGCTGGAAGTGGTTACAGAGATCGGGAGAGGCTAAGCTATGGAGGGATTTAAACACAAGACTGAGAATTTTAAATTTGAGGCTTTGGGGAACCAGGAGCCAGTCGAGATCAGCGAAGACATGGGGTGATGGGCGAGCGGAGCTGTGTGCAGTTTGTGGAGGGCGGATGATGGGAGGCCGGCCAGGGCAGCATTGGAGTAATCGATACCTGCGGTCACAAAGGTTTGGACAGTGGATGGGCTGAGGTAGGAGTGGAGCTGGAGTGGATGTTGTGTACAGTCTCTTCCTATCTCTATAACCACTTCTTCCTCTATAACACCCCTCCCCAGACCAGTGCACAGCTGAGATAATCTAACAGCATAATTAAAGGATCGACCTTTACAGCCAATGAAGTACATTTTGAAGTGTAGCCACTGTTGTAATGTAGGAAACGTGGCAGCCAATTTGCACACAGCAAGCTCCCACAAACAGCAATGTGATTAATGACCAGATGATCTGTTTTAGTGATGTTGGTTGAGGGGATAAATATTGACCAGGACACTGGGGAGAACTCCCCTGCTCTTCTTCAAAATAGTGCCATAGGATCTTTCACATCCAACTGAGAGCTGTCGGGGCCTCAGTTTAACTGAAAAACGGCACCTCCGACAATGCAGCACTCCCTCAGTACTGCACTGGAGTGTCAGCCTAGATTTTTATGCTCAAGTCCCTGGAGTGGGACGTGAACTCACAACCATCTAATTCAGAGGCAAGGGTGCTACCAACTGAGCTGACATCAGATCTTAGCCAGGGCTGCAATAGGGGTGCTAAAATTGGCCTCAACATGCCTAGACTCTTGAGGGGAAAGATTGGCCAGGTTTGTTACTCCTGATCACTGTCCTGTTGCAAAGTGTGAGTGTGGATCGGATCTGTGATGCATCCCAAGGTCAAATAGACAACCAACCTATCTTGGCTTACGCATGAAGAATGGCCACTGGGTAAAGTGCTGGACTGTAGCCGGCACCTGTGGAACCATTTCCTGGTGAGCCAGTGCCTTTGGGGGGTGGGGAGTTAGGATGAAAATTACCCTCAATTACAAAATCCCACCACCAGCCTTACTCTACCCTATTTCTGCAATCTCTTCCAGCCCAACTGTAACAAATTTGGGTCTGACATGTATATACCTTGCCAGGCTTAATAGAGTCAGTCACTCCTGTTAAGTGGTCTGAGAGTGATGGAGAGGATATTGGACTGGAAACTCATCTTGGGGGCTGGAAGGTGCATGTGTGTGTGGAGCATGTGGGATATCAAGCAAGGACATGATCAAATTGAGTGTTGATCTCTTCCTGCGCGATTGAAGAGCCTGCTGACACTCACTGCCTACACGCGCACGTGAAGAATGGACAACATTGGTTGGACACCCCAGGGCTGCTAACAACCAGCGTTCAAAATGATGGAGGATTGTAATAGAGTAAATCGGGAGAAACTGTTTCCACTGGCAGGAGAGTCGGAAACCAGAGGACACAGATTTAAGATACAGGTTGAGCGTCCAAAATCCGGAGTTCCGCAATCCGGACTCCGGGACGATTGGTGGCAGGGTCGTCCGGAATCCGGACAGCCTGAGGGAGGCTTACCAAAAACCGGAAAGATCGCAACCTGGGCCCAGGCATTTCCGGACTCGGAACGTGTTTCTGATGTCCGAAGTCCGGAAATATCGCAACCTTTGAAGGTCTGAGGGACATCTCGTTCATTGACCTACACCACAACCATATCGGGGCCATTCAGTACAATGCATTTCACGGACTGAATCAACTGAGGACATTGAACCTTCGAGAAAATTCACTCTCCACTATTTATGAGATTCACCCCCTCCCGCAGTTGGCATATTTCTTAATGGGTCACAACCGACTTGAGACAGTTTATGGCCTGGAGGCAGTTTCCAATAGCACCTACCTTGATTTCTCAAACAATGCGTTTACCAACCTCAATGTGTTCTACAAGATCATGCAGCTCCCTGCTGTGGAGTATCTTTTGTTGAGGGACAACCGTGTGTCGATGTGCACTCCCGCTTCTACTGACACCATTCCAAAAGACAACCAGTTAATACACCTCGACCTCTCAAGCAACTTCCTCCAGCTGATGTGGGCATCTAAACGGTGCTGGGAGGTGTTCCACAATCTGACTAACCTAACCGTCCTTCTCCTTGATCATAACTATCTCATGGAGCTGCCACAAGATGTTTTTAAAGGATTGGATTCTCTAAAGAGACTCAACTTGTCTTCTAACTCCCTGTCCCAGCTCAGCCCGGGTCTGTTTCCCAGCACTCTTGAGATTCTTGACCTCTCTAAAAACCGTCTTGTGTCACCCAGCCCAGAGGTCTTCAGCTTCGTGAGTCATCTAGACTTGAGGCAAAACCAATACATCTGTGACTGTAGTCTCAGGGACTTCATCGAATGGCTAAATTACACTGAGGTGGACTTGGTGGAACCATTAACAGAGATATACTGTGTGTTTCCAGAAGAGTTTCAAGGGACACCTCTTCTTAATCTGAACACTGACGGGTGTGATGAAGAAGATGCTGTGAGGCAAATAAGATCCGTATCCAAGATAAGCACAAAAGTGGGCCAACTGAAGAACCCCATAAAGTTGAGACAAATGTGAACAGTTTCTCCCGCCCCCCCTACTCTGCCTTTAACCCCACTTTCTTCCCTAAAGCTGTCACACATTTACTATCTTGGCAGCAACTCACCAACCCCATTGCGATCAGCTGGCATCATGCAGAAACGTCACAGGACTTGGAAATGTCATTTGAACGTCCGCTACAGTAATGAGATGACCGTGTACACGCTGGCTCTGTGCCTATGGTCATTCAGGCATGTCACTAACAATTTGTTTTTCAGCAGTTCTCCACACTTGCTAGTAGACTCTAACACCAATAGTTGCTGGGACACGGTGGAGTATCTCACAGAATTGTTATTGAAAATCTTAGAGGACATGTTTAAAAATTCAAAATCTAGACATATCTTTATACAATACAAATTTATTGCACACTATAAATCGGTAACAGAAGACTATATATACATTAAAATGTCACATAGTCATCTTAAAGATAACTTGTTACATATATATAGGATTACATATATTTTTGTATATATTAGCACTTTTAGCATAGAAAATTGTCCCAAGGCGCTTCACAGAGGCACAAGGTAATATTGGTCAAAGAGGTGGATTTTACAGAGGGTCTTAAAGGAGGAGAGGGAAGTGGGGAGGCGAGGGGTTTAGGGAAGGAATTCTAGAGCTTAAGTGGCTGAAAGCACGGGTGCCAGTGGTGATGCAGAGAGAGGGAGATGCACAAAAAGTCATAGTCAGAGGAAGGGAGGGCTTGGGGGGCGCAGGTGTTGTAGGACTGGACCATATTACAGAGATAGGGAGGGGCGAGGCCATGGAGGGATTTAAACACAAGGATGGGAATTTTTAATTTGTGGTTTCTGGGGGACCAGGAGACCATGTAGGTTAGTGTGCACAGCCATGATGGACAAGCAATTGGTGTGGTATAAGATCCAGGAAGGGTGTTTGTTTTGGATGAGCTGAAGTTTACAAAGGGTGGAGGACGGGAAGCCGGCCAGGAGAACATTGGAATAGTTGAGTCTGAAAGTGACAAAGGCACGGATCAACACGACTATGGGAGCTCCATCACAACAAGGACTGCCGCTGTTCCAGGAGAAAGCTCACCACTATCTTCTATGGGCAGCTCAGGATGGGCAGTAAATGTGGCTGTGCCAACATCAACCACATTCCAAGAACAAATCAAAAAATAAGAGCTACAATTCCACACTAAGGAATATATATAAATCTGGAGACAAGAAAAAATGTTTACCTACAGAATATGCTTAATGCGAGTTTTAGTATATTATGGCCCATGGGTTTGTCAAGAACTCTCTCTCCAGATCTCCCAGTGGGTCATCAACTTTATCAAGTGAGTAGCCAAGCCACAGAGACCAGGATCGATTCCTGGTCTGTGGCAGTTAGCTGACCTTCACTGAGATGGTGTTGGGTGCCCCTTGATTAGATAAGGGAAAATTGGGCAGGCTTCCTGCTCCTGGTTGCTGTCCAGCAAACCCCTGCTGCAAGTGTGCATCTTGGGTGATCACAGGGTTAGGCTCAGCTGTGCCCTGTGCTGTTGAATAGCTTGCTGGCATTTGCTCTTTAGGCTCACAGATGGAAAATGTCTGACTTGGGCAGGGTGCTGGGGCGGGGGGTGGGAGGGAGTGCCTGGCACCTGTGGAACCGTTACCCCAGCAAGGAGTCAAGGCCTTATGGGGAAAATCATCAAACACTTTCCACTATCACATTACAAAGCTATTCATTTATTCCTGCATTATAAATTTTTCACATCTTATCTATTGCTACCACATCAACAGCAACATTTTTCTCTCTCTTGCCATTTCTAGGTCTCCTTCTTCCACACACCATTCCCAGCCCGGAGGCTGGACGATTTGCAACCCAAACCTTGCCACTGTTATCCGACTGACTCACAGATGACCCTCTAACTGTGAATATGCACAGAGTCTTTTAATATAGCAAAATGGGACACTCCAGCATATAGAGTTCTAAAATCATCATCCGTGTTTATAAATCGTTCCGTAACCTCACCCCACTGTACCTGTGCAGCCTCCTACAACTCTAATTCCCAAGCTTGCATCTTCTGCTGTGGCCTACTGTGTATTCTCTACATCCCATTCATCAGTAGCAAAGCCTCTTCAACCACAGAATCATAGAATGATTACAGCACACAGGAGGTCATTCAGCCCGTCGAGCCCGTGCCGGCTCTCTGCAAGAGCACCTCAGCTAGTCCCACTCCCCGCCCTTTCCCTGTAGCCCTGCAAAAAATGTTCCTTCAGGTACTTATCCAATTCCCTTTTGAAAGCTGTGATTGAATCTGCCTCCACCACCCTTTCAGGCAGTGAATTCCAGATCCTAATCACTCGCTGAGTAAAAAAGTTTTCCCTCATGTCGCCTTTGGTTCTTCTGCCAATCACCTTAAATCTGTGTCCTCTGGTTCTCGATCCTTCTGCCAATGGGAACAGTTTCTCTCTATCCAGACCCCTCATGATTTTGAACACCTCTATCAAATCTCCTCTCAACCCCAGTTTCTCCAGTCTATCCACGTAACTGAAGTCCCTCATTCCTGGAATCATTCTCGTAAATCTTTTCTGCATCCTCTCTAAGGCATTCACATCCTTCTTAAAGTGCGGTGCCCAGAATTGGACACAATACTCCAGTTGAGGCCGAACCAGTATTTTTTACAGGTTCATCATAATTTCCCCGCTTTTGTACTCTATACCTCCATTCATGAAGCCCAGGATCCCGTAAGCTTTTATAACTGCTTTCTCAACCTGCCCTGCCACCTTCAACGATTTGGCCACATATACCCCCAGGTCTCTCTGTTCATGCACCCCCTTTAGGATTGTACCCTTTAGTTTATATTTCCTCTCTTCATTCTTTCTACCAAAATGTATCACTTTGCACTTTTCTGCATTAAATTTAATCTGCCACTTGTCCGCCCATTCCACCAGCCTGTCTATGTCTTCTTGAAGTCTATCCCTAACCTCCTCACTGTTCACTAAACTTCCAAGTTTTGGGTCATCTGCAGATTTTGAAATTGTGCCCTGTACACCCACATCCAAGTCATTAACATATATCAAGAAAAGCAGTGGTCCCCGGGGAACACCACTGTATACTTTCCTTCAGTCCGAAAAACAACCGTTCACCACTACTTTCTGTTTCCTGTCACTTAGCCAATTCCGTATCCATGCTGCCACTGTCCCTTTTATTCCATGGGCTTCAACTTTGCTGGCAAGCCTATTAAGTGGCACTCTGGAATTTTCTTCTTAATCCCCTCTGCCTTGCTCCATCTCTTCCCCACCTTCAAAAGCCTCCTGAAAACCTACTTCACTCACCTGCCCTAATTATTTTTCTAACTCCTGCTCAATGTCCAATCCCCCCTTTCCTGAAGCACTCGGGACATAGTGTTACATTAAAAGGTGCTTTATAAGTGTAAATTGTTGTTGTTTCTGATAGGAATCACTGGGCGGAAAAAGACCGAGGTCCATCTAGAGCACGAAAAGTAGTGACGCAGGTTAAAAGACCATTATAAAAGCAAACAAAGCTTTGGGGTTCATTTCTAGAGGGATAGAATTGAAAAGCATATGTTAAATGTGTATAGAAGATTGGTTACATCACACTTAGGGTACTGAGAACAGTTCTGGTCTCCATATTATAAAAGGGATATAGAGGCACTGGAAAAGGTGCAAAAAAATTACAAGGTTGATACCAGAACTGTGAGGTTGTACCTATCAGGAAAGATTGAACAGGCTGGGCTCTTTCCCCGAGAAAAGAGAAGGCTGAGGGGATGACCTGATAGAGGTCTTTAAGATTATGGAAAGGACTTGATAGGGTAGATGTAGAGCAGATGTGTCCTCGGGACCAAAACTAGGGGTCATAAATATAAAATAGTCACCAATAAATCCACTAAGGAAGTCAGGAGAAACGTCTTTCTCCAGAGTGGTTAGAATGTGGAACTCACTAGCACAAGGAGTATTTGAGGCAAATAGCATAGATGCATTGAAGGGGAAGTTAGATAAACAAATGAGGAAGAAAAGAATAAAAGGTTATGCTGATAGGGTGAGATGAAGTGGGGTGGGAGGAGGCTCGTGTGGGGCATAAACACAGGCATGGACCAGATGGGCTGAATGGCCCGTTACTGCGCTGTATATTCTATGTAGTCTGCATTCTACCAGCCTGGTAGTCACATGATACAATGATAATGGAGTTATTAACTAACCATAGCAATCAATCTCCATCTTTAGTCCACAATAGACCCAGACATGAGGCAAGGAAACCCTGTGTTGGAAAGGTTCTAGAACCATAGGACCAACATCACCTATTCCTTCCGAGCACTTACCATATACCATATCTCAAATTACTCATATACGGTATCCCAAAATATTATTTTCTGAAAGAAATCTGTCTCATTTGCATCTGAATGAATCAACACTAACTGCTTCCATCTCCCAAGGGAGCCTGTTCCATTTACCATCCACAGGAATCTACAACTCCCCACTTGAATCATAGAATGGTTACAGCACAGAAGCAGGCCATTCGGCCCGTGCCGGTTCTCTGCAAAAACACTTCAGCTAGTCCCACTCCCCCGCCCTTTCCCCGTAACCCTGCAATTTTTTTCCTTCAGGTACTTAGCCAATTCCCTTTTGAAAGCCATGATTGAATCCACCTCCACCACACTTCCAGGCAGTGCATTACAGACCCTAACCACTCACTGCATAAAAAAGTCTTTGCTCATGTCGCCTTTGGTTCTTCTGCCAATCACCTTAAATCTGTGCCCTCTGGTTCTCGACCCTTCCGCCAATGGGAACAGTTTCTATCTACTCTGTCTAGACGCCTCATGATTTTGAACACCTCTATCAAATCTCCTCTTAACCTTCTCTGCTCTAAGGAGAACAACCCCAGCTTCTCCAGTCTATCCACGTAACTGAAGTCCCTCATCCCTGGAACCATTCTTGTAAATCTTTCTGAACCCTCTCTAATCCTTCCTAAAGTGTGGTGCCCAGAATTGGATACAATACTCCAGTTGAGGCCAAACCAGTGTTTTATAAAGGTTCATCATAACGTTCTTGCTTTTGTACTCTATGCCTCTATTTATGAAGCCCAAGTCTCTCTGTTCATGCACCCTCTTTAGGATTGTACCTTTAGTTTATATTGCCGCTCCTCGTTCTTCCTACCAAAATGTATCACTTTGCACTTTTCTGCGTTAAATTTCATCTGCCACGTGTCCACCCATTTCACCAGCCTGTCTATGGCCTCTTGAAATCTATCACTATCCTCCTCACTGTTTACTATATTTCCAAGTTTTGGGTCATCTACATCTTGAGTTCCCCTTCTCAATTCAACTGGGTTGGGAGAGAGGTATCAAGCAGAGAAATGAAGGATAGGAAGAGAAGATTTAGACGGTGAAAGGACCTCAGCTACTTCCATGCATGTGCCGTCATCTAGGAGGAGTGGGATCTTGTTGGCTACCTATAACACATGATGCAGATGGAACTAAATAGAGTAGGAAGGTGACCATGCAATATAAGAGAGACCATAAAACTTTTTTCCAAAGCATTTATTACAGTGTCATATTATTACAATGGCTGAAGTGTTTGGTGCTTTGTAATCTAGATCTTACGTTGATGCTGGACCTGTACAAAATCCCTTATAACATTATCTATTGAACAATTTAATTATTTTTATAAACATAGGATTATGTAGGATATACAGCACAGAAACAGGCCATTCGGCCCAACCAGTCCATGCTGGCGTTTATGCTCCACTCGAGCCTCCCCCCGCCTTTCCTCATCTAACTATCAACATAACCCTCTATTCCCTTCTCCTTCATATGCTTATCTAACCCCCCCCCCTTAAATACATCTATACTATTCGCTTCAACCACTCCCTGTGGTAGCGAGTTCCACATTCTCACCACTCTCTGGGTAAAGAAGTTGTTGTGCATTTAATTTTAAAACATTATGGTTTACCCTTTTGTTCCCTTAACATAATAAAGCATTGTTTGAGAAAAGCCCGACAACCATATCCTTCCGCAGAGCTGCTCTCTCATGCACGCTACTCCTCCCATCTAATCTGAGGGAAAGCCTACAGATACAACCCTTGGTCCGCAAAGGTGTTACCAAGCAAACATTAGAATGTTCACCCATCCTTACATCTCCACTATATAATTGTTACATTCTGTTCTTCTACTGCCATCCCCACCTAATCCCAATTTACAGGAATCATGTCCCATGGAGTATTTGATCCTCTCAGTCTATACAACTTCCAATTCTGTTGCCAGCCAAGTCCCTTATCCAGTTCCTCTTTGAAGGAGTTGAACGAGTTGAGTTACTAAGCTTGGGAGAGAAAAGTTTCTTGCAACCTCTAGATATAACTTAGCATTTGATCAGCTTGTATCGCTACTTAGAGACTGGAGAATTACAGTGATTGATCAATGAGCACACTTCTTTGTTCTTCATTGTACCCCTGCTCTACTGAAGGCACCGAATCTTGCTGCGATACAGTTCCATAGGTGCTGACAGCCCTGACCATTCTTCAGATCGAGTGTTAGCAAGTTACTTGGTTGTGGGGACTCAATTACATGACCTCCTTTTCAGCTGAATTCCTGGTCCTGGATGGGGGAATTAGGAGCAGGAGCCCTGACCATTTTTCATCTTCCTTACCTGAGGTCTTTATTGTCCCAACTAAGTTTGGCTACCTCACTTCCTGAACTTTTTAGTGGAGCTAAAACTTCTATCATCATCATTTCTGCCCCTAATAACAGATTTTTTCCCCTGACTGTCACTCTATACCCAATGGTTATGTTACTGGACTAACAATCCAGTGGCCTGGACTAATAACCTGGAGAATGTTAATTCAAATTCCACGATGGCAGTTTGAGAATTTGAATTCAGTTTTTTTTTAAATGTAATAAAAAGCTGGCCTCAGTAAAAGTGACCATGAATCTGTCGGTTTGTTGTAAAAACCCAATTTTAGGGAAGGAAACCTGCTATCTGGCCTAAATGGTTGATTCTTAACTGCCATCTGAAATGGCCTAGCAAGTCACTCAATTACTTTCCAAGGGCAACTGGGAAAGGGACAGGCAATAAATGCCTGCCTTGCCAATACAGCCCACATCCAGAGAATGAATATCCCTGCAGAACAAAAAATCTAGACCGACACTCCAGTGCAGTACTGAGGGAGTGCTGCACTGTCGGAGGTGCTGTCTTTTGGGTGAGATGTTCTTATTAAAAAGGTCCAAAGTAAGGCCCCAAAGGCACCTAGTACCCACGGAACCATATTCCAAGAAGCCATAGCCTTCAGGAGAGGAGGGAGAAATTCTGAGTGATCTCCAAATCCTGTTGTAAGAACGGATGTTCCAGGTTCCATATTTCAACTCTGCTCATCCTTTGGGCTGAAAGCAGCAATCATTGTGCCTAAATACAAGAAAGGGTCAAGGCCAGGCCCCCAAACTAATTAGTATCGCTACTGGGAGTCGTATCAAAGCTAATTGTAAACAGGGGTCAATCAGTTGTTGCAATCTTTCAGTCACAACAACCTGGTCACCATTAAAGATGGTCGATATGAGACACTCGACGTCATGATCCACAAATGGAGTAATTTACTCAGTGGGTAACAATGTTGAAGCAGTGGCCTCAGACATTTCTTACAGTTCTAGGTTTTTAAACTATCATTTTTCTCATGTTTAACAGCAATCGTCCACTATGATGCTGGTGTTGTAACTTTTCTACACTCAGCCCTTGCAGTAGTACATGCTCTCAGGGGCTAACAATTATCCTACTTGTAGTAACTGGATTTAATGACACTATACTATCAAACTCTCCACAAAGACCAGCGACTAAAGCAACTATGATATTTATTTACAGTTAAACTTACAATGAAGCACATTAACTAAATAGTAAACCAACCTATATTTAAAACAATTCACTTCCCTCTCTAGTTGTCATTTTGTACAATCAGATTGGCTCAGATCACAGAAAATTGATCATTAACCAGGAACTCCTGTTGGAAAATCATCTCACTGGCAGATGTCGAGGGCAGGATCAGCCGCCACCACACCCAACAGCCGACCAATGCTTATTGTCTAGGGGGCTCAGATCTGAAGAGTGACCAATTAGGTGAGATAGTGACTGAGGCTTCAGTTTTATAGAGGAGAAACTTGAAAGAGACCCAAATCTTGACATTAAACATGTCCACACAATACACAGTAACAATCAACAAAGCCAATAGGATCCTGAACTATATAGCCAAAATAATAGAATACAAGATTGTTAAGGGTATAGCGAAAAATCACAGAATATTACTTTAGATTAAACGGCAGGAGTAGAACTACTGGACACAGGTTGAATCTAGTAAAAAAGGACAGATATCAGAAGGCTCATCACACAGAGAGTGATCAATGTGTGGAATAAACTTTCAGATAGCTAGCAAAATTAAAGCCCATGGGATTAAAAGGGACAGTGGCAGTGTGGATACAAAACTGGCTAAGAGACAGAAAGCAGAGAGTAGTGGTGAATGGTTGTTTTTCCAGACTGGTGGGAAGAATACAGTGGTTTCCCCAGGGGTTGGTAATAGGACCACTGCTCTTTTTTGATATATATTAATGACCTGGACTTCAGTATTGGGGGTATAATTTCAAAATTTGCAGATGACACAAAGCATGGAAATATAGTAAACAGTGAGGAGGATAGTAACAGAGTTCAGGAGGACATAGACTGGTGAAATCGGCAAACACATGGCAGGTTAAATTTAATGCACTGAAGTGTGAATTCATGCATTTTGGAAGGAAAAACACAGAGAAGCAATATAAACTAAATGTTACAATTTTAAAGCGGGTGCAGGAACAGAGTGGCCTAGGGGTGGCAGGACAAGTTGAGAAGGCTGTTAAAAAGCATATGTGATCCTTGGTTTTATAAATAGAGGCATAGAGTACAAAAGCAAGGAAGTTATGCTAAACTTTTATAAATTAATGGTTAGGCCTCATCTGGAGGATTGTGCCCAATTCTAGGCACCACACTTTAGTAAGGATGGCACAGCCTTGGAGAGCATGCAGAAGTGATTTACCAGAATGTTGCCAGAGATGAAGCACTTCAATTATGTGCAGAGACTAGAGAAACTGGGATTGTTCTCCTTCGAGCAGAGGTTACGGGGAGATTTAATAGAGCTGTTCAAAATTATGAGGGTTTTAATTGCGTACATAGGTAGAAACGGCTTTCACTGGCTGTTGGGTCAGTAGTCAAAGGATATAAATTTAAGATAATTGGCAAAAAAGCCAGGGTGAGCGGAAAATGAGGAAATAATATTTTTACGCAGTGAGTTATGATCTGGAATGCTCTGCCTGAAAGGGTAGCGGAAGCAGATTCAATAATAACTTTCAAAAGGAAATTTGATATATATTTGAAAAGGTGAAATTTTCAGGGTTATGGGGAATGAGCAGGGGAGTGGGACTAATTAGACAGATCTTCAAAGAGCCGGCAGACATGATGGACCGAATGGCTGCCTTCTGTGCTCTATGATATAATAGTGGAGACAAAAAGCCCTGCGATCATTTAAGAAACAATTGTATGCTGAAATGGAAGAATGTTATAGTATTTACAGCACAGAAGGAGGCCATTCGGCCCATCGTGCCAGCTCTCTGAAAGAGCTGTCCAATTAGTCCCACTCCCCTGCTCTTTCCCCATAGCCCTGTAAAGTTCCTGCTGAATCTGCTTCCACCAACCTGAAGGTAGTGCATTCCAGATCATAACTCGCTGAGTAAAAAGAAATCTCATCCCCCTAAGCCCCTAGCTTTTTTGCATTGTTAAAAGATTCTTAAATATAACTTTTTAAAACTGTCCTCTATGTTCAAAAAAATACCAAAGGATAAATACCATGGATCATTTTCTTTCAAAGTTAGATCAAGTTTGAGAACCAACTACTGCAAGTTACAATGGCAAAATGCAGCTGTGATTAAGCCTACAATCATGTCTCGCCTGTTATCCCAACATGTACCCTTTTCCGAGGACACATCCCTCGTGGTTTATTTTCTTATTAGCTTAGCTTACTTACGCATTTTAATTTTTCTCACTGCTACCATTTTTGTGCATCAGTCTGCAATGCAGCTGATTTAACACAGCTACAGACATCCTGGAATTGCAAAATGTCACTTTCCCAGGATGTGAAACCCACAAGCCATTGGCGATGCTACAGTGATATCACCATTTCAAGCAGGTTGCTCACCTGGGGCATATTTACACTTCACTTACACTAGAACTCATTAAACATGTGATGATGCATGTGTCACGGTGATTGGCACTTGTGATTTATTAAAATAGGTTTTTGCTAGGCCAGTGCAACTGGTAATTACAAAATATCCTCCTGGTGCAACTAAGACAGAAATGGGAAAAGAAAAAAAAATCATGGATTCTGGGCATTAGAAGTCATTACTTAATGAGAACACCAGGTGGATTTATAGCCTAGTGTTGCAAAAATCACATCATCCCCCCCAACCCTTGCACAAACAGATAATTAAAGCAAGGAGAAGTTAATGGTTGAAAACCCTAAAAGGCTTATCCCCCGCCATTTACAAAACTTAACCTGTTGGATCCGTGTGTTAATGGAGACACGGAATGCAGGAGTTGATTTAACAAGTGTTTACTGAACAAAGTCTGGAGGTGAACTAACTATACAAGACGCTATACAGGCTTATATACCCGAGTGGTCACTACCGGTACTACAGTACACAGGGGCTTCAAAAAAACATAGTTCCTCTTAAAGGTACATACACTACAATTCCTCCCCTTTTAGATAAATAGTACATAACATTTTAAGTAATCATTAAATAACATTTTTACAAGAACAATAATCTACACATTTGCTGAAGTTAATCAATTTCAAATTCAGTCTCTCTGGAGGCTTCCTGACTCGGTCCGGATAACGCCTCGGTGGTGTAGTAGGTTTCGGTGGTGTAGTAGGTTCTTTTGGCAAGGTCGATTCGGCTTGAATGCCAGTGTCGGGTTTATCTGGTTCCAGTATCACCGGATTGGAGGTAGATACTATGGGTCTCTGCTTCATCACTAGGCGTATAGAGTTGTGGTGTAGGTTGTCCCTTTTCGGATGACTCTATGATCTGGTCAGCATGGCGCCTTATTATGCTTTCTCCAATGTCCACGGTATACATCAGCGGTCCTAGTCGTGTGCAAATAGTTCCAGGCTGCCATTTCTCGGTACGGTAGCCCCGGGCCAAAACTTGTTGACCTATCTGGAAGGTTCTAGTTGGCCTTTCATTCATGCTTTGAAATTGCCGGTTCTCTACGTCCCTTCTGATGTTTGGCTTGATTAAATCCAGCCGGCATCTTAGTCTTCTATTGAAAAACATCATGGCGGGGGTTTGGTTTGTAACCACATGTGTTGCATTCCTGTACGCAAACAAGAAGTTATCTACCTTATGTTGTAGATTTATGTCTTCATTACCCATGGCCTTTATGGCCTTCTTGAAGGTCTGGACAAACCTTTCAGCTAATCCATTGGTGGCGGGATGGTATGGGACGGACGTGTAGTGCTTCACCCCATTGTTTTTTAAGAACTTCCTGAATTCTTCGGATACAAATTGCGGTCCATTATCAGAACAGATCTGTTCAGGCAGCTCATTCCTGGCAAATATGGTCCTTAATACTGTGATGGTTTTTTCCGTGGTGGTGGAGGACATCTTTATTACCTCTGGCCACTTGGAGTGTGCATCCACCGCGATTAAAAACATTGAGTCCATAAATGGACCAGCAAAGTCGATATGTACCCTTTGCCATGGAGATGAGGGCCACTCCCATGGATGTAGAGGGGCTTGTGGTGGGGCGTTTTGGACCTTCTGGCATCCTAGACAGCTCTTGGTCATTTCTTCGATGTCTCCATCGATACCTGGCCACCACACAAACGCTCTGGCTAAGTTCTTCATTTTCACGCCACCCAGATGCCCCTCGTGAAGCTCCTTTAGCACTTTATCCTGGAGTTTGGGTGGAATCACCACTCTGGATCCACACATTAAGGTTCCTCGGCACACTGACAGCTGTTCTCTTCTTTGCGAGAATGCTGGCAACAGTGGTTCGCCATGTGCTGGCCATCCCTTCACCGTTAAATCGTAGACTCGTGAGAGAGTCGGGTCATTTCTCGTTTCCTTTTCAATGGTAGAATTTGTCACTGGTAGACATTCCACTATGGTCGAGTGGAACATCTCCACTGGGTCCACTGTAGGCGCCTCTTCTACCGTTGGCAACGGTAGGCGCGATAACCCGTCAGCATTCCCATGCTGTTTTGTTCCTTTGTATTCTATGTCATATTGGTGTGCCCCTAGGAAAAGGGACCACCTCTGTAGCCTTTGCGCTGTCATAATGGTAACGCCCTTTTTAGGGTTGAATATGGAGACGAGGGGTTGATGGTCAGTCAACAAGGTAAATTTTTGTCCGTGTAGGTAATGGTTGAATTTCTTCACCCCCCACACCAGGCTGAGTGCCTCCCTGTCGATCTGGGCATAGTTACGCTCAGCTGAGTTCAATGAGCGTGACGCAAAAGCTATCGGCCGCTCCGAGCCATCAGGGAATCTATGCGATAATACCGCTCCCACGCCGTAAGGGGATGCATCGCACGCCAGTCTGATTGGCAGTGATGGGTTGTAATGAGCCAACACTTCCTTGGACATGATCAAGCCTTTGCATTTATGGAAGGCACGTTTACAGTCTTCGCTCCATTTCCAAATTACTCCCGTTTGTAGCAGTGCGTTAAGAGGGTGCAGAACCGTTGACAAGTTCAGTAAAAATTTATGATAGTAATTTATTAATCCCAGGAACGACCTTAATTGTGAGACATTTTCAGGCGCGGGGGCCTTTACGACCGCTTCAATTTTTTCAGGTGACTTATACAACCCTTCTTCGTTAATGACATGGCCACAATATGATATTTGTTTCTGGAAAAATTCGCACTTGGGGCGATTTGCTCGTAGGCCCCGTTCTCTCAGCCTCGTGAGCACCTGCTCCAAATTGGCAAGGTGCTCGTTGTCGTTTTCTCCTGTTACAAGGATGTCGTCTAGGTAGCATTGAGTCCCCGGAATCCCTTGCAGGACTTGCTCCATAGCTCTTTGCCAGATAGCTGGAGCTGATGCTACTCCGAAAACCAGTCGATTGTACTGGTACAGGCCTTTGTGTGTGTTTATCATGAGATACTTTTTAGAGGCCTCCTCAACCTCCATCTGTAGATATGCCTGTGCCAAGTCAATTTTGGTGAAACGTTTCCCTCCGGATAGTGAGGCGAAAATATCTTCTATCCTCGAGATACTGTACCGTGAAGAACCGGGTTTACAGTCACCTTGAAGTCCCCACAGATGCGAATTTTTCTCTGTTCTTCAGATTTATCATTATTCAACGTTTTCTTCATGACCGGGACGATGGGTGTTGCCCACTCGCTCCAATCTACCTTGGATAACACGCCTGCTTTTTCCAAATTCTCCAGCTCTGCTTCGACTGCTGGACGAATTGCGTATGGCACCGGCCTTGCCTTAAAAAACTTGGGAATTGCCGCATCTTCCACTTTTATTGAGGCGGTGGCGCCTTTCAGGGTTCCTAGTTCCTGTTGAAACACTTCTTTGGCGTTAGCCAAGATTTCTTTTAATCGTCCAGGTATGACGTCATCATCATTTTTTTTCTTACTGGTCACCGTCAGTGCCTGAATGGAGTGCCAGTCTAAACGTATCTTTCTGATCCATTCACGTCCCAACAACGGTGGACCACCATCTTGCAGAACGTATAAATACAACTTCTGTATTTCCTTGCCGTTGTATACAACAGGCACCCTTATTTTCCTTCTGGGGTATACTTTCTGCCCCGTATATGTCTTCAAGATAATGGATGTGTCTTTCAAAGGTATATGCGGAAATAGCCGCTTGTAATCCCGTCGACTTATGACGGTCAGAGCTGATCCTGTATCTAGCTCCATTTTAACTGGGGACCCCGCTATCGTGAGGGTAACCCAAATGGTCTGGTAATCTTCTTTGGCAATTACATTATGTAATTTGAGACAGCTTAGTCTCTTGTTTCCGGAGTCGCTATCGCTCTTCTGGTCTTCGGAGCTACTATCCGTCATCATTTGTACCTTTCTGTACTTTTCCTTATTGACCTTTTTACTGTCAGCGGATTTTTTTCCAGATCTGCATACACGTGCAATGTGTCCCATCTTTCCGCATTGCCTGCATGCTTTGTCCTTGAACCAGCAGTCCCTCTGGTCATGGGTGGATCTGCCGCAGCGATAACATCTCTCGAAACCCCGTGTCATTTCATGGGTGCCGAAGTCCTGTGGCTTTTGCTGTATCTCTGCAGCTCCTCTTGCTGCTGCTTTGT